>NC_138565.1:11476545-11481545 GCF_964273705.1 Natrix helvetica
TTTCTCCTCTTGTGAAAGACTAAACCCCTTCTGTGTCTTTTCAATTTGAACACCTAAATAAGTGCTAATGTGTCCTAAAGATTTTAGTGTGAAGTATCTCTGCAAACTTTTAGCAAAAATCTCACTCATTTTCTTATTTGGACCAATATAAACAATATCATCAACATAAACAAGAATTATCTCATATGCATTGTTAGATCTTTTTGTGAACACGCATTCATCAGTTTCGGACTTAATAAAGCCCATTGAATTTAGTTTGTCAGTAAGACATAAATACCACATTAAACCTGACTGTTTCAGACCATAAAGACTTTTGTTCAGGAACCAAGTATCCCCTTCTTGCTTTCGGAATCCTGGAGGGCTTCTCACGTAGATCTCTTCATCTAGGTCTGCATGTAGATAAGCTGTGTCCACATCAAATTGGAAAACTTCTAAACCAAGAATAGTTGCAGTGGTTAAAGCAATTTTTACACTTTCAGTTCTGACTGTTGGTGAGTAAGTGTTTGTGTAGTCCTCAGGATAACGTTGAGCGAAACCCTGAGCTACAAGTCTGGCTTTGTATAAAGACTTACCATTCGGTTTCTTCTTGATTCTGTAGACCCATCGGGTGCCAATGACTTTCTTATTTGCTGGAGGTTTTGCAGGTGTGAATACATTAAGTTTCTTTAAACTGTCCATTTCATCCTGCATTGCATCATACCATTTGTCTTGTTCTGAATCAGGAAGCTGTTTGATTTGTGTGAATGTCTCAGGAGGAAGAGTAACGTTGCAAATCAAAGGTACTGGTGTTTTTGTCAGTTGCCATGAATAACGTTGTGGAGGGATTCCTTTTGTGGCCCTCTTGGAGCGTCTAGGAACATCAGTCCAGTCTTCTTCTTCTTCTTCTTCATCATCATCCTCGTCCTCACGTTCGTCGCTAGCATCAGCATCCGCGGGTTGCAAAGACGGAACATCAGGTTGTGAAGAACTGGTAGAAGGAACATCTGCCTGCAAATTGTCATCAGGCTGCGTGGCATCTGGAACACCATCTCTAGGAAAATAAACTTCAGGATCATTGGAATGAATCCTGGACCAGTCAATGTCTTCCTCAAAATTAGCAGATTGTGAAATGACAATCACATGTTTAGTATCAATGAATTTGTACCATTTTGAATTATCATCAATACCCATAAATCTTAGTCTCTTTGGTCCTTGAGTTATAGGAGTGTTCACCATAGCATATGAACCAAAGATGTGGAGGTTCTTGAGATTAGGCTTGTAGCCATACAGCATGTAGAAAGGAGTTTGATTGATTACACTGCTCCAAGTACGGTTGACAATGTAATTTGCATATTTGATTGCTTCACCCCAGTATGCGTTACTGAGATTGGCATCTTCTAGAAGACAACACATCATGGTTTGTAGAACCCCTTGTCTTCTTTCTACGACTCCGTTATGAGCCGGTGTATATGGAGCAGATGTTTGATGAAGAATTCCATTTTTACGCATCCAGTCCTGGAAATGCTGAGACATGAATTCTGCACCACGGTCACTCTGGATTCTGGCGATGCGAACTTGGTATTGTGTAGAAACAAACGCTGCAAAGTCTTTAAAGATCTGAAAGGTCTCAGATTTCTCTCTCATAGGATATACAAATCCATATCTAGAATGATTATCTACAATTGTTAAAAAATACTTTCTGCCACCAAGTGTTGGTGGGAAAGGACCCACTATGTCAGTGTGTACCAAATCAAAAATGCGTGTTGACCGGCGTGTAGCGTGTTTGGGAATTGCAGCCGCCTTGGATTTAGCCTTTTTGCAAACCGCACAATCCAAAAACACCTTACACCCCTTTAGATCCAAACCTTTTGCGAACTCCGGCATCTTTCTAAGAACACGGAAACTGGCATGCCCCAATCTTCTGTGCCACTTGTGAATACACCTGGAATGCAAAGGTTTACCAGTTAGTGAATTCTCAACATTAACAGTTTCATGAGGACCCTCAGGCTTGCTCTGAGCAATCTGTTTCTGTTTTCTTTGTTTGTTGGCTTTAGGAGCCTTTGGCACAGTAACGCTTTCTCTCTCTGGGACAACTCTCTCTGGGTCTGCGTTGTGCCTTTTTGGAGTTTGCATACTTGCCTGTGCTTGCCCTTTAGGCTTTGGCTTTAAGTAATAAACACCACCAATCAGCATGGTTTCAGCAACAATATCTCCATCTTTAACTAAGTAACTTGCTTTTTCGAGGTGGTGAACCTGGAACTTTAAATCTCTAGACAAGTGACTTTGACTAAGCAAATTACTGGTTGCTGAAGGTATGTAATAAACATCAGGGATGTGTGTATCGAGCTCTTCAATGTAAACAGTTCCTTTTCCCATAACCTTGCAAGTGTGGTTGGTGAAGGAATACAGTTCTCGATACTCGGGCTCTGGTTCGCCCATCTCTGTGAAAAGTTCCCTTCTGTGGGTAACGTGCACAGCTGCTCCACTATCTAAAGTCCACAAAAGACGTCTGTCGAACTTTGGATCAGGTTGTGGAACGTTGGTTATGGTCAGTGTCACAAGTGGAGCTTGTGAATCACGCCTTGGACCACGACGACCTTGTCTTCCGCCTCTACCTCTGCCTCTGGAATCTGTTCCTCTGGGCTGGTACGTGGCGGGAGCTGGAACTCGTTGGGGACAATCCCGGGTGTCATGTCCCACACGGTTGCAGGTGTAGCATTTTGGCATCCTTGGAGCGTAGCCTCTTCCTCGGAAGGGACGTCTGGCTGGAGCCTTTGATGCTGGAGGCCGTTGCAGATGTGGGGTAGCTAACCTGATAGCTTCGTCTTCCACTAAAAGTCTGCAAACGTGGTTAACTGTGCGTTGAGCAATAGGCACGTAGTTAATCTTTGCAACAGCATCTTTCCATTCATAATTCAATGAGTTAATGATGATGCTAATCATTTGGATATCATCGATTACATGGCCATTTTGTCTCAATTCACTTCTCATTCTTTTCAGTTTGGTCAAATGTCCACCAATTCGTTCACCAGGTTTCAACTTCGAACCATGGAACTCAGACATGAGCAAACATGAGGATTCAATTGAAACGGGCCTGTAGCAATCTTCCAAAATAGCCCATATTTCTTGGGCAGTTGCATCAGGTGGAAAGATACCTTGGATCTCAATTTCCATTGACATGAGCAAAGTCGTGATTGCTCTGTTTTCGAGGTCTCTTATCTCAGGTGTCCAGGGTTGACGGGGAGGATTAAAAACCATGGAATATGTGCCTTCTCTTCGAAGCAAGAGCGCAATTTCACTGACCCAGGCTTTATAATTCTCTCCTGACTCCTTTAATTTGGACTCACCAGTCAAGGGGGTGACTGTGAATACCTGCTGAGGAACAATTTGTTGCTCTGGTTGCAAATCTGGTTGTTGAACCAGGGGATGCTGGGGTTGCATCATTGGCCTTTGCGTGGCAACATCAAATTGGCTTCCTCGAATTCGCCTTTCGCTTTGCCTTTTTTCATCTAGGGAGGATTCGACACCACCAGGGGGTGTTGAAGACTTAACCTTTGATGGCAAAGTTTGGGCTTCTGTAAAACTCATAGACAGAGCTCTAAAAATCTGGTCCAACTGATTCATCTTTTGTTGTAATAATTTTTCTCCACCAGCAGATGGCAGTGCAGCTTCACTTTTTGGCTGCCTCTCCTTTCTATACGTATGCGGAAGTTCAGTTGACTCAAAGGGACCACGTGACCTCGGTGACGTGTACATGTCCCTTTGTTCTAATTGACCAATGAACTCTGTGGGGTGTGTCTTAGGCTGTTGTCTTGAAGACAAGATGGCGTCCTCAGACATTTTGGGAGTGGGGGAGCTTCTCCTACTTCGCTTTATTTCGTTAAAGCATTCTCTCGCCTCCCTAGTATATTTTTCAAACAGCTTTATTTGATCAAGATAGCTTTGCATTTCTTGCTCATCATCTGGGGGAATTTCATAAACTTTGCTTTCTGCGTGGGAGGATTTTTCCACTGCCGGCAGTTGCCGTTTAGACTTTTGCCGTTCGTTAATTGTATCTTGATAATGAGGAAGATTTACTGACCTCAGTCCGTAGATCTTGCCTTCTGTAACTCCTTCCCCCATTTCTGGCTCGGCACCTGAAGAATCTTGCTCCTCTGTGTCCGAGGGAATGGATTCTTTCAAGTGCTTTCCATGTCCGTGTTTTTTTTTCTTTTCTTTCTCTTCGACATTGCTAATTAGGCTTAGTCGGTTATCTTTAGATAGCATGAAGGAAAATACAGCCATAAATTGTAACCATCTCAGCTGGTATCATCAAAACCAAAACTCTGCTACCAAGTTGTCAGGGGAAAAACACCCTGTTGGAGATCAATGGACCGTGGCTGATTCCCTTCCGCATATCTTTTGAGATATTGAGAAAAATAAGTCTTTAAAGTATTCTAATTAATAAACAAACTTTAATAATAAAATAATAAAAGTAAATGAAACAGAAATAACTAATTGGTTACATTTTGCTAATGAAAGCTACGTTTGCCAAAGTTGGCTGCCGAACAAAGAAGAGGAAGAATTTTGGAATGTGTAACGCGTGCGCAATAAATCACTTTCAGATAAGATTTTGTTTTATGACCTGCGCAATAAAGCTTTCTTAGTTTAACTCTTGAGTGTCAGTTTAGGCAGTTCAGGCCTAGCAAACTTTTTAACATCGTGACAGAGAGAAACAGAGAGAGAGAAACAGAGAGAGAGAGAAACAGAGAGAGAGAGAAACAGAGAGAGAGAGAAACACACAGAGAGAAACACAGAGAGAGAGAAACAGAGAGAGAGAGAGAAACAAAGAGAGAGAGAGAAACAGAGAGAGAGAGAAACAGAGAGAGAGAGAAACAGAGAGAGAAACAGAGAGAAACAGAGAGAGAGAAACAGAGAGAGAGAGAAACACAGAGAGAGAAACACAGAGAGAGAAACACACAGAGAGAGAGAAACAGAGAGAGAGAAACAGAGAGAGAGAAACAGAGAGAGAGAGAAACAGA
>NC_138565.1:11484045-11489120 GCF_964273705.1 Natrix helvetica
CCCTAGACTCGGGGAGACCATCTGCAGTCCCTCTCGTCTGGCGAGAGTGTTGGGCTGGAGGGATTCCCCCCCCTCTCTCTCTCTCACACACACACACTATATATATATATCCCTCCCTCTCCCTCCCTCTCTCTCTTTCTCTCATTAAAAGAGAGAGAGAGAGAGTTAGTTAGTTGGTGGGCAGACTTAATAATAATAATAATAATAATAATAATAATAATAATAATAATAATAATAATAATAATAATAATAATAATAATAATAACAACAACAACAACAACAACAACAACAACAACAATAATAATAATAATAATAATAATAATAATAATTTAATTTGTTAGCCGCTCCCTCTCCACAAGGGACTCGGGGCAGCGTACAATAAAAACACATACAAATATACATATAAACATACACATACACACATACACATACATACACATACATGGAGGAGGTGACAATCATTAAATACATCACAATAATAATAAAAAATTTGCCATTAAAATATCCCATATTAAAAATTACAAATTTAAAAAAGGACTGTCAGGAGGCATAGGATGAAACTACGGTTGAGCCAGGCCAGATAATTGAAAAAGGTGGGTCTTGAGCTTTACACGGAAGGAGCGGAGATCGGAAGTAGTCCTGATGTCAAGGGGGAGGTCATTCCACAGGGCTGGGCCCATCACAGAGAAGGCCCTGCTCCTGGGTGTCGCCCCCCGACACTGTTTAGCGGATGGCACCCTGAGAAGTCCCTCTCTGTGTGAGCGGATTGGTCGTAGGGATGTATGGGGCAGGATGCGATCCCGCAGATAACTAGGTCCTGTGCCATGGAGCGCTTTGAAGATCGTAATCAAAACCTTGAAACGCACCCGATAGACCACAGGAAGCCAGTGCAGCTCGCGCAGGAGAGGTGTTACATGGGAGTACCTAGTACTCCCCATAATCACCCGCGCGGCCGCATTCTGGACCAACTGCAGTCTCCGAGTGCATCTCAAGGGAAGCCCATGTAGAGAGCATTGCAGTAGTCTAGGCGAGATGTCACCAACGCATGGGTGACTGTGCGTAAGGCATCCCGGTCCAATAAGGGGCGCAATTGGCGCACCAGGCGGACCTGGTGGAACGCCCCCCTAGCCACGGCTGTTATATGGTCATCCATGGACAGCCGGGCATCCAGGAGGACGCCCAAATTGCGCGCCCGCTCCATGGGGGCCAGTTGCTCGCCCCCGATGGCCAGAGATGGAAGCAACTGGTTGAACCGGGGGCCGGAAGCCACAGCCACTCCGTCTTGGAGGGGTTGAGTTTGAGTCGGTTGTCACCCATACAGACCCGTACGGCTTCCAGGCACCGGGACATCACTTCGACGGCCTCGTTGGGGTGGTTCGGGGTGGAGATGTACAGCTGAGTATAATCAGCGTACAGATGATATCCCACCCCAAAGCCACGGATGATCTCGCCCAGCGATTTTATGTATGTGTTGAACAGGAGCGGCGAGAGGACCGATCCCTGTGGCACCCCACAAGTAAGGGGGCTCAGGGTCGAACTCTGCTCCCCTGCCAACACACGTTGCGCACGGACGGAGAGGTAGGAGCCGAACCACCGTAAAACGGTGCCCCTAACTCCCAACCCCTCCAGCCGGTGCAACTGGATACCATGCTCGATGGTATCGAAAGCCGCCGAGAGATCTAATAGGACCAGGATAGAGGAACAACCCCTATCTCTGGCCCTCCAGAGGTCATCAACCAACGCGACCAAGGCCGTCTCTGTGCTGTGCCCGGGTCGGAAGCCAGACTGGCGCGGGTCTAGATAATCATTCTCCTCCAGGTGATGTGGAAACTGTTGGGCCACCACACTCTCTACAACCTTCGCTAAAAAGGGAAGGTTGGAGACTGGACGATAATTAGCTAGCTCCGTTGGGTCCAGGGAAGGCTTCTTGAGTAAGGATCTCACAACTGCCTCTTTCAAGGCGGCCGGCAGAGACCCCTCGCCCAACAAAGCATTCACTAGGCCCAGGAGCCACTCACGTGTAACCTCCCAGGATGCCAGTACAAGCCAGGAGGGACACGGGTCCAATAAACATGTGGTAGGTCGCAGACGTCCACGTAACCTGTCCAAATCCTCGATGGCAACCGAGTCAAACTCCTCCCAGTATGGTCTCTCAAGACTCGCCTCGGGCGTCTCCACTAGCCTACTGAAAGGGACCCATTCACTCCGGATTTGAGCGACTTTATCCTGCAGATATTTCCCAAATTCCTCTGCCCTGCCCTGTAGAGGGGCTTCCCGCGGCCTCTGAGACAGAAGGGAGCGGGTCACCCGGAACAGGGCGGCAGGGCGGTTATCTGCGGACGCAATAAGAGCGGCACAATGTCGACGTTTGGCCGCTCTTAATGCCACAAGGTACGTCCTTAAGTAGGTTCGTACCTGTGCTCGGTCAAATTCGGAGCGGGAGGATCTCCAACGACTCTCTAGGCGTCTCTTGTGGTGTTTCATCACCCTTAGCTCCTCGGTAAACCAAGGGGCCAGGGTGGTTCGTTGCCGCAGGAGAGGCCGCAAAGGCGCCACTCGGTCTAGGGCCCCGGCAGTCACACTATTCCATGCGGCTACCAGGTCCTCTACCCGGGGGCGGGTCAGGTCTCCTCCTAGATGCCCGGCTGTCTATGGATGACCATGTGGCAGCCGTGGCAAGGGGGGCGTTCCACCAGGTTTGCCTGGTGCGTCAATTGCGCCCCCTACTGGACCGGGATACCCTACGCACGGTCACTCATGCGCTGGTGACGTCTCGCCTGGACTACTGCAATGCCCTCTACATGGGGCTTCCCTTGGGACGCATCCGAAGACTACAGCTAGTCCAGAACGCAGCCGCGCGGGTGATTATGGGGAGCTCAAGATACTCCCACGTGACACCTCTCCTGCGCGAGCTGCACTGGCTACCTGTGGTTTTTTGGGTGCGTTTCAAGGTATTGATTACCATCTTTAAAGCGCTCCATGGCACAGGACCCAGTTACCTGCGGGATCGTATCCTCCCGCACACATCCCTACGACCAATCCGCTCTCACAGGGAGGGACTACTACTGGTGCCGTCCACTAGGCAGTGCCAGCGGGCGACGCCTAGGGGTAGGACCTTCTCTATGATGGGCCCAACCCTCTGGAATGACCTCCCCCCCGACATTAGAACTACCACTGACTTCCGTTCCTTCCGTCAAAAATTAAAGACTCACCTGTTTCGATTAGCTGGCCTGGCACATTCTTAGTTTTTACCTCCCGGTGGATATATTTTAATGGGTAATTTTGGGTAATATTTTAACTCCTGGGTTATTAGAGTTTTTAATGTACTATATTTATTATTCTATATACAGTCTTGCAACCTCCTCCACCTACGTATTTAATTATTTAACTGTTTTATGTATGTATTTTATAACGCATTTTAGTGACTGTATACCGCCCCGAGTCCCTTTCGGGAGAGGGGGCGGTCTATAAATACGAATAATAATAAAATAATAATAATAATAATAAAAAGCTCCGTCTGGAACCTATCTGGTTCCATCAGGCGCTTGGGGCGGAACCATCTAATGCCTTCCGGTTCCGACTCCCCGCAGCGGGGGATAGCACCAGGGAAGTCAAGTCGGAGAAGTGAGTGATCTGACCATGACAGGGGAGTGATAGTTAAATCCCCGATTCCCAGATCACTCGTCCACTGGCCAGAGACAAAAACAAGGTCCAGCATGTGGCCTCCTTCGTGTGTAGGGCCCTGAATTAATTGTGTCAGGTCCATGGCTGTCATGGAAGCCATGAACTCCCGAACCCCCTCGGAAGCTTCTCCCATCGACGGCAGGTTGAAATCCCCCATCACTAAGAGTTTGGGGGTTTCAACCGCCACCGATGCGATCAGCTCGAGGAGTTCAGGCAGGGCCGCTGATGTATAGCAAGGAGCCAGGTATACTATCAGCAGGCCCAACTGCCTCCCTGGGCCCCATCTCACGACAAGGGACTCACACCCGGATGTCTGCAGCACAGTGAACTCTCTCGGCTCTAGGTCTTCCCAGATAATCACTGCGACCCCACCGCCCCTTCCCTGGGCCCGGGGCTGGTGAATGCTCGATAACCTGGTGGGCACATTTCCACGAGGGGTAGACCTCCCTCGTGGCCCAACCAGGTCTCAGTTATTCCTGCGAGGTCCAGCTCCCCCTCCAGAATCAGATCATTGATGAGGGGGGCCTTGTTGACAACGAACCTCGCATTGCATAACAACAGCCTCAGGCCCTGGGTCTGTAGATCCTGACCACCTAGTATGCTGGGGTTGGTACAAGCGACCGGGTATGACCAATAACCACGGTCTCCCAACCGACTACACGTTCTTAATCTGTCCTCGCACCTGCCCCTCCCTACGACCGTTGGTATCAAAGAGCCCTGTATTGGAATGCTATCTTCCCTCTCCTCCCCCACTCCGCTCCCTCCACTCTCGACCACACTCCAAATCTAGAACCCCTTAAAATTTTTAAAAAACGGTTAATTAAAAAGCCCCTTAGTTTACGCTTCCTCTTAGCACTTTGTTAAGTTTGTTTCTCTCTGTGTTGTGTATATATACATGTCTCCATGGATACAATTGTGCAAGCATGTTTTCCTCTTTAAAAGAATTTTTGGATTTCTCCTCACCAAACCTTTAAGACTGAAAGAGTTAGAGTTGAAATATAAAGAGATTGTCAATCGCCATACTGTTAGATTGGTAGGCAATTATGGACTATCTTGATTATATCTTACTTAGAAAGAATATGCTTCTGTATGGTTGAGAAAAAGATCAAACTTCATTCCATGAAAACCCAACAAAGTTCATAGGGAGGGATTCTTTCTACGATGGGCTTCTTGGGTCAACAGTGAATATCAGTTATCAAAAATGTAGGTAGAAAATTAAGCAGGCAATAGGCATTACAAAAAGGGAAGCCAACTTTCTGAATTCTGTTCTGTTTCTTTGCTCTTAGTGACTTATAAATAGACTAATGCTCTGAAAACCTGACCTAAATTACTATATATTTTAAATAGCTGTAAAGCTATGCTGAAAAAGTTGCTCTCAAGGTATTGTGATA
>NC_138565.1:11489320-11571820 GCF_964273705.1 Natrix helvetica
CTAACCCTAACCCTAACCCTAACCTAACCCTAACCCTAACCCTAACCCTAACCCTAACCCCTAACCCTAACCCTAACCCTAACCCTAACCCTAAACCCTAACCCTAACCCTAACCCTAACCCTAACCCTAACCCTAACCCTAACCCTAACCCTAACCCTAACCCTAACCCTAACCCCTAACCCTAACCCTAACCCTAACCCAACCCCTAACCCTAACCCTAACCCTAACCCTAACCTAACCCTAACCCTAACCCTAACCTAACCTAACCCTAACCCAACCCTAACCCTAACCCTAACCCTAACCCTAACCCTAACCCTAACCCTAACCCTAACCCCTAACCCTCCCTAACCCTAACCCTAACCCTAACCCTAACCCTAACCCTAACCCTAACCCTAACCCTAACCCTAACCCTAACCCTAACCCTAACCCTAACCCTAACCCTAACCCTAACCCTAACCCTAACCCTAACCCTAACCCTAACCCTAACCCTAACCCTAACCCTAACCCTAACCCTAACCTAACCCTAACCCTAACCCTAACCCTAACCCTAACCCTAACCCTAACCCTAACCCTAACCCTAACCCTAACCCTAACCCTAACCCTAACCCTAACCCTAACCCTAACCCTAACCCTAACCCTAACCCTAACCCTAACCCTAACCCTAACCCTAACCCTAACCCTAACCCTAACCCTAACCCTAACCCTAACCCTAACCCTAACCCTAACCCTAACCCTAACCCTAACCCTAACCCTAACCCTAACCCTAACCCTAACCCTAACCCTAACCCTAACCCTAACCCTAACCCTAACCCTAACCCTAACCCTAACCCTAACCCTAACCCTAACCCTAACCCTAACCCTAACCCTAACCCTAACCCTAACCCTAACCCTAACCCTAACCCTAACCCTAACCCTAACCCTAACCCCTAACCTAACCCTAACCCTAACCCTAACCCTAACCCTAACCCTAACCCTAACCCTAACCCTAACCCTAACCCTAACCCTAACCCTAACCCTAACCCTAACCCTAACCCTAACCCTAACCCTAACCCTAACCCTAACCCTAACCCTAACCCTAACCCTAACCCTAACCCTAACCCTAACCCTAACCCTAACCCTAACCCTAACCCTAACCCTAACCCTAACCCTAACCCTAACCCTAACCTAACCCTAACCCTAACCCTAACCCTAACCCTAACCCTAACCCTAACCCTAACCCTAACCCTAACCCTAACCCTAACCCTAACCCTAACCCTAACCCTAACCCTAACCCTAACCCTAACCCTAACCCTAACCCTAACCCTAACCCTAACCCTAACCCTAACCCTAACCCTAACCCTAACCCTAACCCTAACCCTAACCCTAACCCTAACCCTAACCCTAACCCTAACCCTAACCCTAACCCTAACCCTAACCCTAACCCTAACCCTAACCCTAACCCTAACCCTAACCCTAACCCTAACCCTAACCCTAACCCTAACCCTAACCCTAACCCTAACCCTAACCCTAACCCTAACCCTAACCCTAACCCTAACCCTAACCCTAACCCTAACCCTAACCCTAACCCTAACCCTAACCTAACCCTAACCCTAACCCTAACCCTAACCTAACCCTAACCCTAACCCTAACCCTAACCCTAACCCTAACCCTAACCCTAACCCTAACCCTAACCCTAACCCTAACCCTAACCCTAACCCTAACCCTAACCCTAACCCTAACCCTAACCCTAACCCTAACCCTAACCCTAACCCTAACCCTAACCCTAACCCTAACCCTAACCCTAACCCTAACCCTAACCCTAACCCTAACCCTAACCCTAACCCTAACCCTAACCCTAACCCTAACCCTAACCCTAACCCTAACCCTAACCCTAACCCTAACCCTAACCCTAACCCTAACCCTAACCCTAACCCTAACCCTAACCCTAACCCTAACCCTAACCCTAACCCTAACCCTAACCCTAACCCTAACCCTAACCCTAACCCTAACCCTAACCCTAACCCTAACCCTAACCCTAACCCTAACCCTAACCCTAACCTAACCCTAACCCTAACCCTAACCCTAACCCTAACCCTACCCTAACCCTAACCCTAACCCTAACCCTAACCCTAACCCTAACCCTAACCCTAACCCTAACCCTAACCCTAACCTAACCCTAACCCTAACCCTAACCCTAACCCTAACCCTAACCTAACCTAACCCTAACCCTAACCCTAACCCTAACCCTAACCCTAACCCTAACCCTAACCCTAACCCTAACCCTAACCCTAACCCTAACCCTAACCCTAACCCTAACCCTAACCCTAACCCTAACCCTAACCCTAACCCTAACCCTAACCCTAACCCTAACCCTAACCCTAACCCTAACCCTAACCCTAACCCTAACCCTAACCTAACCCTAACCCTAACCCTAACCCTAACCCTAACCCTAACCCTAACCCTAACCCTAACCCTAACCCTAACCCTAACCCTAACCCTAACCCTAACCCTAACCCTAACCCTAACCCTAACCCTAACCCTAACCCTAACCCTAACCCTAACCCTAACCCTAACCCTAACCCTAACCCTAACCCTAACCTAACCCTAACCCTAACCCTAACCCTAACCCTAACCCTAACCCTAACCCTAACCCTAACCTAACCCTAACCCTAACCCTAACCCTAACCCTAACCCTAACCCTAACCCTAACCCTAACCCTAACCCTAACCCTAACCCTAACCCTAACCCTAACCCTAACCCTAACCCTAACCCTAACCCTAACCCTAACCCTAACCCTACCCTAACCCTAACCCTAACCCTAACCCTAACCCTAACCCTAACCTAACCCTAACCCTAACCCTAACCCTAACCCTAACCCTAACCCTAACCCTAACCCTAACCCTAACCCTAACCCTAACCCTAACCCTAACCTAACCCTAACCCTAACCCTAACCCTAACCCTAACCCTAACCCTAACCCTAACCCTAACCCTAACCCTAACCCTAACCCTAACCCTAACCCTAACCCTAACCCTAACCCTAACCCTAACCTAACCCTAACCCTAACCCTAACCCTAACCCTAACCCTAACCCTAACCCTAACCCTAACCCTAACCCTAACCTAACCCTAACCCTAACCCTAACCCTAACCCTAACCCTAACCCTAACCCTAACCCTAACCCTAACCCTAACCCTAACCCTAACCCTAACCCTAACCCTAACCCTAACCCTAACCCTAACCCTAACCCTAACCCTAACCCTAACCCTAACCCTAACCCTAACCCTAACCTAACCCTAACCCTAACCCTAACCCTAACCCTAACCCTAACCCTAACCCTAACCCTAACCCTAACCCTAACCCTAACCCTAACCCTAACCCTAACCCTAACCCTAACCCTAACCCTAACCCTAACCCTAACCCTAACCTAACCCTAACCCTAACCCTAACCCTAACCCTAACCCTAACCCTAACCCTAACCCTAACCCTAACCCTAACCCTAACCCTAACCCTAACCCTAACCCTAACCCTAACCCTAACCCTAACCCTAACCCTAACCCTAACCCTAACCCTAACCCTAACCCTAACCCTAACCCTAACCCTAACCCTAACCCTAACCCTAACCCTAACCCTAACCCTAACCTAACCCTAACCCTAACCCTAACCCTAACCCTAACCCTAACCCCTAACCCTAACCCTAACCCTAACCCTAACCCTAACCCTAACCCTAACCCTAACCCTAACCCTAACCCTAACCCTAACCCTAACCCTAACCCTAACCCTAACCCTAACCCTAACCCTAACCCTAACCCTAACCCTAACCCTAACCCTAACCCTAACCCTAACCCTAACCCTAACCCTAACCCTAACCCTAACCCTAACCCTAACCCTAACCCTAACCCTAACCCTAACCCTAACCCTAACCCTAACCCTAACCCTAACCCTAACCCTAACCCTAACCCTAACCCTAACCCTAACCCTAACCCTAACCCTAACCCTAACCCTAACCCTAACCCTAACCTAACCCTAACCCTAACCCTAACCCTAACCCTAACCCTAACCCTAACCCTAACCCTAACCCTCCCTAACCCTAACCCTAACCCTAACCCTAACCTAACCCTAACCCTAACCCTAACCCTAACCCTAACCCTAACCCTAACCCTAACCCTAACCCTAACCCTAACCCTAACCCTAACCCTAACCCTAACCCTAACCCTAACCCTAACCCTAACCCTAACCCTAACCCTAACCCTAACCCTAACCCTAACCCTAACCCTAACCTAACCCTAACCCTAACCCTAACCCTAACCCTAACCCTAACCCTAACCCTAACCCTAACCCTAACCCTAACCCTAACCCTAACCCTAACCCTAACCCTAACCCTAACCCTAACCCTAACCCTAACCCTAACCCTAACCCTAACCCTAACCCTAACCCTAACCCTAACCCTAACCCTAACCCTAACCCTAACCCTAACCCTAACCCTAACCCTAACCCTAACCCTAACCCTAACCCTAACCTAACCCTAACCCTAACCCTAACCCTAACCCTAACCCTAACCCTAACCCTAACCCTAACCCTAACCCTAACCCTAACCCTAACCCTAACCCTAACCCTAACCCTAACCCTAACCCTAACCCTAACCCTAACCCTAACCCTAACCCTAACCCTAACCCTAACCCTAACCCTAACCCTAACCCTAACCCTAACCCTAACCCTAACCCTAACCCTAACCCTAACCCTAACCCTAACCCTAACCCTAACCCTAACCCTAACCCTAACCCTAACCCTAACCCTAACCCTAACCCTAACCCTAACCCTAACCCTAACCCTAACCCTAACCCTAACCCTAACCCTAACCCTAACCCTAACCCTAACCCTAACCCTAACCCTAACCCTAACCCTAACCCTAACCCTAACCCTAACCCTAACCCTAACCCTAACCCTAACCCTAACCCTAACCCTAACCCTAACCCTAACCCTAACCCTAACCCTAACCCTAACCCTAACCCTAACCCTAACCCTAACCCTAACCCTAACCCTAAACCCTAAACCCTAACCCCTAAACCCTAACCCCTAAACCCTAACCCCTAACCCCTAAACCCTAACCCTAAACCCTAACCCCTAAACCCTAACCCCTAACCCCTAACCCCTAACCCCTAACCCCTAACCCCTAACCCTAACCCCTAACCCCTAACCCCTAACCCCTAACCCTAACCCCTAACCCTAACCCCTAACCCCTAACCCTAACCCCTAACCCTAACCCCTAACCCTAACCCCTAACCCTAACCAGATCAGCGAATGGAGTGGTTTTTTAGCGTCCCCTATTCAGGACACCACTAACATATGGATGTGGTTTGAAACTGAGCTCTGGGTAAAAAGTTACGTTTCTGTCTCAATTGGGCTCTTTTGCCAATTCTGATATTAGCTTTGGTCTAACTCCTCAGGGAAAGCTCAGATCAGCGAATGGAGTGGTTGTTTAGCTTCTCCGACCCCAGACTCCACTAAGATGTGTATGTAGTTGAAACGAGCTCTGGGCCAAACGTTCCTGTTTCTAGTTGTATTGAGTTCCTTTGCCAATTGGGACATGAGCTTTGGTCAGATCAGAGAATGGAGTGGTTATTTAGATTTCCTGTCGTGTTCGAAACTGAGCTTAGGGACAAAGGTTACGTTTTCTGGCTGAATAGAGTTCCTTTGCCATATGGGAGATAAGCTTTGGTAAAACTACTCAGGGAAAGCTCAGATGAGCGAATGGAATTGTTCTTTAGCTTCCCCGATTTGGGACACCACTAATATGTGTATGTTCGAAACCGAGTCAAAAATTACGTTTTCTGACTAAATTCAGGTTTTTTTTCTAATTCTGGGATACGATTTAGTCTAACTCCTCAGGGAAAGTTCAGATCAGCAAATGGAATGGTTTTTTAGCTACCCCGACCCAGGACACCACTAAGATATGTGTGTGGTTGAAACGAGCTCTGGGTCAAAAGTTCCCATTTCTGGCTTAATTCAGTTCCTTTGCCAATTGGGAGGAGCTTTGGTCAGATCAGCGAATGGAGTGGTTTTTTTTAGCTTTCCTGTATGTGGTTCCGAACCGAGCTCTGGGTCAAAAGTTAGGTTTTCTGGCTGAATTCAGGTTTTTTGCCAATTCTGGTATACGATTTAGTCTAACTCCTCAGGTAAAGTTCAGATCAGCGAATGGAGTGGTTTTTTAGCTTCCCGGACCCAGGACCCAACTGTTTATGTGGTTCGGTACCGAGCTCTGGGCCAAATCTTCCTTTTTCTGGCTGAATTGAGTTCCTTTGCCATTTGGGAGGTAAGCTTGGGTCGAACTCCTCAGGGAAACCTCAGATCAGCGAATGGAGTGGTTTTTTTAGCTTCTCCGACCCAGGACTCCACTAAGATGTGTATGTGGTTGAAACGAGCTCTGGGCCAAACGTTCCTTTTTCTGGCTGTATTGAGTTCCTTTGCCAATTGGGAGATGAGCTTTGGTGAGATCAGAGAATGGAGTGGTTTCTTAGCTTTCCTGTCGTGTTCAAACTGAGCTTAGGGACAAAAGTAACGTTTTCTAGCTGAATTCAGGTTTTTTGCCAATTCTTGGATACGATTTAGTCTAACTCCTCAGGAAAAGTTCAGGTCAGCGAATGGAGTGGTTTTTTAGCTTCCCTGACTCAGGACCCAACTAAGATGTGTATGTGTTTCGGTACCGAGCTCTGGGTCAAAAAATACGTTTTCTGGCTGAATTGAGTTCTTGCCATTTGGGAGGTAAGCTTTCGTCTAACTCCTCAGGGAAACCTCAGATCAGTGAATTGAGTAGTTTTTTAGCTTCTCCAACCCAGGACTCCACTAAGATGTGTATGGGGTTGAAACGAGCTCTGGGCCAAAAGTTCCTTTTTCTGGCTATATTGAGTTCCTTTGCCAATTGGGAGGAGCTTTGGTCAGATCAGCGAATGGAGTGGTTTTTTTTAGCTTTCCTGTATGTGGTTCCGAACCGAGCTCTGGGTCAAAAGTTAGGTTTTCTGGCTGAATTCAGGTTTTTTGCCAATTCTGGTATACGATTTAGTCTAACTCCTCAGGTAAATTTCAGATCAGCGAATGGAGTGGTTTTTTAGCTTCCCGGACCCAGGACCCAACTGTTTATGTGGTTCGGTACCGAGCTCTGGGTCAAAAAATACGTTTTCTGGCTGAATTGAGTTCTTGCCATTTGGGAGGTAAGCTTTCGTCTAACTCCTCAGGGAAACCTCAGATCAGTGAATTGAGTAGTTTTTTAGCTTCTCCAACCCAGGACTCCACTAAGATGTGTATGGGGTTGAAACGAGCTCTGGGCCAAAAGTTCCTTTTTCTGGCTATATTGAGTTCCTTTGCCAATTGGGAGGAGCTTTGGTCAGATCAGCGAATGGTTTTTTTAGCTTTCCTGTATGTGGTTCCGAACCGAGCTCTGGGTCAAAAGTTAGGTTTTCTGGCGGAATTCAGGTTTTTTGCCAATTCTGGTATACGATTTAGTCTAACTCCTCAGGGAAAGTTCAGATCAGCGAATCGAATGGTTTTTTAGCTTACCTGACTCAGGACCCAACTAGGATGTGTATGTGTTTTGGTACCGAGCTCTGGGTCAAAAATTACGTTTTCTGGCTGAATTGAGTTCTTGCCATTTGGGACGTAATCTTTGGTCTAACTCCTCAGGGAAACCTCAGATCAGCGAATGGAGTGTTTTTTTAGCTTCTCCGACCCAGGACTACACTAAGATGTGTATGGGGTTGAAACGAGCTCTGGGCCAAAAGTTTCTTTTTCTGGCTGTATTGAGTTCCTTTGCCAATTGGGAGATGAGCTTTGGTCAGATCAGCGAATGGAGTAGTTTTTTAGCTTTCCTGTCATGGGACATAAGCAATATGTTTTTCGAAAGCTCAATGACCGAATGGAATTGTTCTTTAGCTTCCCCGACACAGGACACTACTAATATGTGTATGTTGTTCGAAACCGAGCTCTGGGTCAAACGTTTTCTGGCTGAATAAAGGTTTTTTGCCAATTCTGGGCCACGATTTAGTCTAACTCCACAGGGAATGTTCAGATCAGCGAATGGAATGGTTCTTTAGCTTCCTCGACCCAGGACACCACTAAGATGTAATGTGGTTCGGAACGGAGCTCTGGGTGAAAAGTTACGTTTTCTGGCTGAATAGAGTTCCTTTGGGAGATAAGCTTTGGTGTAACTCCTCAGGGAAAGCTCAATGAGCGAACGGAATTGTTCTTTAGCTTCCCCGACCCAGGAAACCACTAATATGGGTCAAAAGTTAGGTTTTCTGGCTGAATTCAGGTTTTTTTCCAATTCTGGGATACTATTTAACTCCTCAGGGAAAGTTCAGATCAGCGAATGGAATGGTTTTTTTAGCTTCCCTGACCCAGGACACCAATATGTGTGTGGTTGAAACGAGCTCTGGGTAAAAAGTTGCCATTTCTGGCTTGATTTCCTTTGCCAATTGGGAGATGAGCTTTGGTCAGATCAGCGAATGGAGTGGTTTTTTTAGCTTTCCTGTCATGCAATATGTATTTCGAAAGCTCAATGAGCGAATGGAATTGTTCTTTAGCTTCCCTGACCCAGGACACCACTAATATTTGTATGTTGTTCGAAACGGAGCTCTGGGTCAAAAATTACGTTTTCTGGCTGAATTGAGTTCTTGCCATTTGGGACGTAATCTTTGGTCTAACTCCTCAGGGAAAGCTCAGATCAGCGAATGGAGTGGTTTTTTAGCTTCTCCAACCCAGGACTACACTAAGATGTGTATGGGGTTGAAACGAGCTCTGGGCCAAAAGTTTCTTTTTCTGGCTGTATTGAGTTCCTTTGCCAATTGGGAGATGAGCTTTGGTCAGATCAGCGAATGGAGTAGTTTTTTAGCTTTCCTGTCATGGGACATAAGCAATATGTTTTTCGAAAGCTCAATGAGCGAATGGAATTGTTCTTTAGCTTCCCGACCCAGGACACCACTAATATGTGTATGTTGTTCGAAACCGAGCTCTGGGTCTTTCTGGCTGAATAAAGGTTTTCTGGCTGAATAAAGGTTTTTTGCCAATTCTGGGCCACGATTTTAGTCTAACTCCTTAGGGAAATTTGAGGTCAGCGAATGGAGTGGTTTTTTAGCTTCCCTGACTCAGGACCCAACTAAGATTTGTATGTGTTTCGGTACCGAGCTCTGTCTCAAAAAATACGTTTTCTGGCTGAATTGAGTTCTTGCCATTTGGGAGGTAAGCTTTCGTCTAACTCCTCAGGGAAACCTCAGATCAGTGAATTGAGTAGTTTTTTAGCTTCCCGGACCCAGGACCCAACTGTTTATGTGGTTCGGTACCGAGCTCTGGGCCAAATGTTCCTTTTTCTGGCTGAATTGAGTTCCTTTGCCATTTGGGAGGTAAGCTTGGGTCGAACTCCTCAGGGAAACCTCAGATCAGCGAATGGAGTGGTTTTTTTTAGCTTCTCCGACCCAGGACTCCACTAAGATGTGTATGTGGTTGAAACGAGCTCTGGGCCAAACGTTCCTTTTTCTGGCTGTATTGAGTTCCTTTGCCAATTGGGAGATGAGCTTTGGTGAGATCAGAGAATGGAGTGGTTTTTTAGCTTTCCTGTCGTGTTCAAACTGAGCTTAGGGACAAAAGTAACGTTTTCTAGCTGAATTCAGGTTTTTTGCCAATTCTTGGATACGATTTAGTCTAACTCCTCAGGAAAAGTTCAGGTCAGCGAATGGAGTGGTTTTTTAGCTTCCCTGACTCAGGACCCAACTAAGATTTCTATGTGTTTCGGTACCGAGCTCTGGGTCAAAAAATACGTTTTCTGGCTGAATTGAGTTCTTGCCATTTGGGACGTAATCTTTGGTCTAACTCCTCAGGGAAAGCTCAGATCAGCGAATGGAGTGGTTTTTTAGCTTCTCCGACCCAGGACTACACTAAGATGTGTATGGGGTTGAAACGAGCTCTGGGCCAAAAGTTCCTTTTTCTGGCTGTATTGAGTTCCTTTGCCAATTGGGAGATGAGCTTTGGTCAGATCAGCGAATGGAGTAGTTTTTAAGCTTTCCTGTCATGGGACATAAGCAATATGTTTTTCGAAAGCTCAATGAGCGAATGGAATTGTTCTTTAGCTTCCCCGACCCAGGACACCACTAATATGTGTATGTTGTTCGAAACCGAGCTCTGGGTCTTTCTGGCTGAATAAAGGTTTTCTGGCTGAATAAAGGTTTTTTGCCAATTCTGGGCCACGATTTTAGTCTAACTCCTTAGGGAAATTTGAGGTCAGCGAATGGAGTGGTTTTTTAGCTTCCCTGACTCAGGACCCAACTAAGATTTCTATGTGTTTCGGTACCGAGCTCTGTCTCAAAAAATACGTTTTCTGGCTGAATTGAGTTCTTGCCATTTGGGAGGTAAGCTTTCGTCTAACTCCTCAGGGAAACCTCAGATCAGTGAATTGAGTAGTTTTTTAGCTTCCCGGACCCAGGACCCAACTGTTTATGTGGTTTGGTACCGAGCTCTGGGCCAAATGTTCCTTTTTCTGGCTGAATTGAGTTCCTTTGCCATTTGGGAGATGAGCTTTGGTGAGATCAGAGAATGGAGAAGTTTTTTTAGCTTTCCTGTCGTGTTCAAACTGAGCTTAGGGACAAAAGTAACGTTTTCTAGCTGAATTCAGGTTTTTTGCCAATTCTTGGATACGATTTAGTCTAACTCCTCAGGAAAAGTTCAGGTCAGCGAATGGAGTGGTTTTTTAGCTTCCCTGACTCAGGACCCAACTAAGATTTCTATGTGTTTCGGTACCGAGCTCTTGGTCAAAAAATACGTTTTCTGGCTGAATTGAGTTCTTGCCATTTGGGAGGTAAGCTTTCGTCTAACTCCTCAGGGAAACCTCAGATCAGTGAATTGAGTAGTTTTTTAGCTTCTCCAACCCAGGACTCCACTAAGATGTGTATGGGGTTGAAACGAGCTCTGGGCCAAAAGTTCCTTTTTCTGGCTATATTGAGTTCCTTTGCCAATTGGGAGGAGCTTTGGTCAGATCAGCGAATGGAGTGGTTTTTTTTAGCTTTCCTGTATGTGGTTCCGAACCGAGCTCTGGGTCAAAAGTTAGGTTTTCTGGCTGAATTCAGGTTTTTTGCCAATTCTGGTATACGATTTAGTCTAACTCCTCAGGTAAAGTTCAGATCAGCGAATGGAGTGGTTTTTTAGCTTCCCGGACCCAGGACCCAACTGTTTATGTGGTTCGGTACCGAGCTCTGGGCCAAATGTTCCTTTTTCTGGCTGAATTGAGTTCCTTTGCCATTTGGGAGGTAAGCTTGGGTCGAACTCCTCAGGGAAACCTCAGATCAGCGAATGGAGTGGTTTTTTTAGCTTCTCCGACCCAGGACTCCACTAAGATGTGTATGTGGTTGAAACGAGCTCTGGGCCAAACGTTCCTTTTTCTGGCTGTATTGAGTTCCTTTGCCAATTGGGAGATGAGCTTTGGTGAGATCAGAGAATGGAGTGGTTTTTTAGCTTTCCTGTCGTGTTCAAACTGAGCTTAGGGACAAAAGTAACGTTTTCTAGCTGAATTCAGGTTTTTTGCCAATTCTTGGATACGATTTAGTCTAACTCCTCAGGAAAAGTTCAGGTCAGCGAATGGAGTGGTTTTTTAGCTTCCCTGACTCAGGACCCAACTAAGATTTCTATGTGTTTCGGTACCGAGCTCTGGGTCAAAAAATACGTTTTCTGGCTGAATTGAGTTCTTGCCATTTGGGAGGTAAGCTTTCGTCTAACTCCTCAGGGAAACCTCAGATCAGCGAATTGAGTGGTTTTTTAGCTTCTCGGACCCTGGACTCCACTAAGATGTGTATGGGGTTGAAACGAGCTCTGGGTCAAAAGTTCCTTTTTCTGGCTGTATTGAGTTCCTTTGCCAATTGGGAGGAGCTTTGGTCAGATCAGCGAATGGTTTTTTTTAGCTTTCCTGTATGTGGTTCCGAACCGAGCTCTGGGTCAAAAGTTAGGTTTTCTGGCTGAATTCAGGTTTTTTGCCAATTCTGGTATACGATTTAGTCTAACTCCTCAGGGAAAGTTCAGATCAGCGAATCGAATGGTTTTTTAGCTTCCCTGACTCAGGACCCAACTGTTTATGTGGTTCGGTACCGAGCTCTGGGCCAAATGTTCCTTTTTCTGGCTGAATTGAGTTCCTTTGCCATTTGGGAGGTAAGCTTGGGTCGAACTCCTCAGGGAAACCTCAGATCAGCGAATGGAGTGGTTTTTTTAGCTTCTCCGACCCAGGACTCCACTAAGATGTGTATGTGGTTGAAACGAGCTCTGGGCCAAACGTTCCTTTTTCTGGCTGTATTGAGTTCCTTTGCCAATTGGGAGATGAGCTTTGGTGAGATCAGAGAATGGAGTGGTTTTTTAGCTTTCCTGTCGTGTTCAAACTGAGCTTAGGGACAAAAGTAACGTTTTCTAGCTGAATTCAGGTTTTTTGCCAATTCTTGGATACGATTTAGTCTAACTCCTCAGGAAAAGTTCAGGTCAGCGAATGGAGTGGTTTTTTAGCTTCCCTGACTCAGGACCCAACTAAGATTTCTATGTGTTTCGGTACCGAGCTCTGGGTCAAAAAATACGTTTTCTGGCTGAATTGAGTTCTTGCCATTTGGGAGGTAAGCTTTCGTCTAACTCCTCAGGGAAACCTCAGATCAGCGAATTGAGTGGTTTTTTAGCTTCTCCGACCCTGGACTCCACTAAGATGTGTATGGGGTTGAAACGAGCTCTGGGTCAAAAGTTCCTTTTTCTGGCTGTATTGAGTTCCTTTGCCAATTGGGAGGAGCTTTGGTCAGATCAGCGAATGGTTTTTTTTAGCTTTCCTGTATGTGGTTCCGAACCGAGCTCTGGGTCAAAAGTTAGGTTTTCTGGCTGAATTCAGGTTTTTTGCCAATTCTGGTATACGATTTAGTCTAACTCCTCAGGGAAAGTTCAGATCAGCGAATCGAATGGTTTTTTAGCTTCCCTGACTCAGGACCCAACTAGGATGTGTATGTGTTTTGGTACCGAGCTCTGGGTCAAAAAATACGTTTTCTGGCTGAATTGAGTTCTTGCCATTTGGGAGGTAAGCTTTCGTCTAACTCCTCAGGGAAACCTCAGATTAGCGAATGGAGTGGTTCTTTAGCTTCTCCGACCCAGGACTCCACTAAGATGTGTATGGGGTTGAAACGAGCTCTGGGCCAAAAGTTCCTTTTTTTGGCTGTATTGAGTTCCTTTGCCAATTGGGAGGATCTTTGGTCAGATCAGCGAATGGAGTGGTTTTTTTTAGCTTTCCTGTATGTGGTTCCGAACCGAGCTCTGGGTCAAAAGTTAGGTTTCCTGGCTGAATTCAGGTTTTTTGCCAATTCTGGTATACGATTTAGTCTAATTCCTCAGGGAAAGTTCAGATCAGCGAATGGAGTGGTTTTTTTAGCTTCCCTGACTCAGGACCCAACTAAGATGTGTATGTGTTTCGGTCAAAAGTCACGATTTCTGGCTGAATTGAGTTCCTTTGTCAATTGGGAGATAAGCTTGTTCTAACTCCTCAGGGAATGCTCAGATGAGCGAATGGAATTGTTTTTTAGGTTCTCCGACCCAGGACTCCACTAAGATGTGTATGTTGTTGAAACAAGCTCTGGGCCAAAAGTTCCTTTTTGTGGCTGTATTGAGTTCGTTGCCAATTGGGAGATGAGCTTTGGTCAGATCAGAGAATGGAGTGGTTTTTTAGCTTTCCTGTCGTGTTGGAAAATGAGCTTAGGGAGAAAAGTAACGTTTTCTGGCTGAATTCAGGTTTTTTTCCCATTTCTTGGATACGATTTAGTCTAACTCCTCAGGAAAAGTTCAGGTCAGCGAATGGAGTGGTTTTGTAGCTTTCCCGACGCAGGACACCTCTAAGATGTGTGTGTGGTTGAAACGAACTCTGGGTCAAAAGTTCCCATTTCTGGCTTAATTCAGTTCCTTTGCCAATTGGGAGATGACCTTTGGTTAGATCAGCGAATGGAGTGGTTTTTTAGCTTTCCTGTCATGGGACATAAGCAATATGTGTTTCGTGTTCGAAACGAGCTCTGGGCCAAACGTTCCTTTTTCTGGCTGTATTGAGTTCCTTTGCCAATTGGGAGATGAGCTTTGGTGAGATCAGAGAATGGAGTGGTTTTTTAGCTTTCCTGTCATGGGACATAAGCAATATGTTTTACGAAAGCTCAATGAGCGAATGAAATTGTTCTTTAGCTTCCCCGACCCAGGACACCACTAATATGTGTATGTTGTTCGAAACCGAGCTCTGGGTCAAAAGTTACGTTTTCTGGCTGAATTGAGTTCTTGCCATTTGCGACGTAAGCTTTGTTCTAACTCCTCAGGGAAAGCTCAGATCAGCGAATGGAGTGGTTTTTTAGCTTCGTGTTCGAAACTGAGCTCTGGGTCAAACGTTTTCTGGCTGAATAAAGTTTTTTTGCCAATTCTGGGACACGATCTTAGTCTAACTCCTTAGGGAAAGTTCAGGTCAGCGTATGGAGTGGTTTTTTAGCTTCCCTGACTCAGGACCCAACTAAGATTTGTATGTGTTTCGGTACCGAGCTCTGGGTCAAAAGTCACGATTTCTCGCTGAATTGAGTTCCTTTGCAATTGGGAGATAAGCTTGTTCTAACTCCTCAGGGAAAGCTCAGATGAGCGAATGGATTTGTTTTTTAGCTTCTCCGACCCAGGACTCCACTAAGATGTGTATGTGGTTGAAAGGAGCTCTGGGCCAAAAGTTCCTTTTTTTTGGCTGTATTGAGTTCCTTTGCCAATTGGGAGATGAGCTTTGGTCAGATCAGCGAATGGAGTGGTTTTTTAGCTTTCCTGTCATGGGACATAAGCAATATGTTTTTCGAAAGCTCAATGAGCGAATGGAATTGTTCTTTAGCTTCCCCGACCCAGGACACCACTAATATGTGTATGTTGTTCGAAACCGAGCTCTGGGTCAAAAGTTACGTTTTCTGGCTGAATTGAGTTCTTGCCATTTGCGACGTAAGCTTTGGTCTAACTCCTCAGGGAAAGCTCAGATCAGCGAATGGAGTGGTTTTTTAGCTTCGTGTTCGAAACTGAGCTCTGGGTCAAACGTTTTCTGGCTGAATAAAGTTTTTTTGCCAATTCTGGGACACGATCTTAGTCTAACTCCTTAGGGAAAGTTCAGGTCAGCGTATGGAGTGGTTTTTTAGCTTCCCTGACTCAGGACCCAACTAAGATTTGTATGTGTTTCGGTACCGAGCTCTGGGTCAAAAGTCACGATTTCTCGCTGAATTGAGTTCCTTTGCAATTGGGAGATAAGCTTGTTCTAACTCCTCAGGGAAAGCTCAGATGAGCGAATTGAATTGTTCTTTAGCTTCTCCGACCCAGGACTCCACTAAGATGTGTATGTGGTTGAAACGAGCTCTGGGCCAAAAGTTCCCATTTCTGGCTTAATTCAGTTCCTTTGCCAATTGGGAGATGAGCTTTCGTCAGATCAACGAATGGAGTGGTTTTTTAGCTTTCCGGACCCAGGTCCCAAGTGTGTATGTGGTTCGGTACCGAGCTCTGGGCCAAATGTTCCTTTTTCTGGCTGAATTGAGTTCCTTTGCAATTTGGGAGATAAGCTTTGTTCTAACTCCTCAGGGAAAGTTCAATGAGCGAATGGAATTGTTCTTTAGCTTCCCCGACCCAGGAAACCACTAATATGTCTATGTTGTTCCGAACCGAGCTCTGGGTCAAAAGTTAGGTTTTCTGGCTGAATTCAGGTTTCTTTCCAATTCTGGGATACTATTTAGCCTAACTCCTCAGGGAAAGTTCAGATCAGCGAATGGAATTGTTTTTTTAGCTTCCCTGACCCAGGACACCAATATGTGTATGGTTGAAACGAGCTCTGGGTAAAAAGTTGCCCTTTCGGGCTTGAGTTCCTTTGCCAATTGGGAGATGAGCTTTGGTCAGATCAGCGAATGGAGTGGTTTTTTTAGCTTTCCTGTCATGGGACATAAGCAATATGTATTTCGAAAGCTCAATGAGCGAATGGAATTGTTCTTTAGCTTCCCCGACCCAGGACATCCCTAATATTTGTGTGCTGTTCGAAACCGAGCTCTGGGTCAAAAATTACGTTTTCTGGCTGAATTGAGTTCTTGCCATTTGGGACGTAATCTTTGGTCTAACTCCTCAGGGAAACCTCAGATCAGCGAATGGAATGGTTTTTTTAGCTTCCCTGACCCAGGACACCAATATGTGTCTGGTTGAAACGAGCTCTGGGTAAAAAGTTGCCATTTCTGGCTTGAGTTCCTTTGCCAATTGGGAGATGAGCTTTGGTCAGATCAGCGAATGGAGTGGTTTTTTAGCTTTCCTGTCATGCAATATGTATTTCGAAAGCTCAATGAGCGAATGGAATTGTTCTTTAGCTTCCCTGACCCAGGACACCACTAAGATTTGTATGTGTTTCGGTACCAAGCTCTGGGTCAAAAGTCACGATTTCTCGCTGAATTGAGTTCCTTTGCAATTGGGAGATAAGCTTGTTCTAACTCCTCAGGGAAAGCTCAGATGAGCGAATGGATTTGTTTTTTAGCTTCTCCGACCCAGGACTCCACTAAGATGTGTATGTGGTTGAAAGGAGCTCTGGGCCAAAAGTTCCTTTTTTGGCTGTATTGAGTTCCTTTGCCAATTGGGAGATGAGCTTTGGTCAGATCAGCGAATGGAGTGGTTTTTTAGCTTTCCTGTCATGGGACATAAGCAATATGTTTTTCGAAAGCTCAATGAGCGAATGGAATTGTTCTTTAGCTTCCCCGACCCAGGACACCACTAATATGTGTATGTTGTTCGAAACCGAGCTCTGGGTCAAAAGTTACGTTTTCTGGCTGAATTGAGTTCTTGCCATTTGCGACGTAAGCTTTGGTCTAACTCCTCAGGGAAAGCTCAGATCAGCGAATGGAGTGGTTTTTTAGCTTCGTGTTCGAAACTGAGCTCTGGGTCAAACGTTTTCTGGCTGAATAAAGTTTTTTTGCCAATTCTGGGACACGATCTTAGTCTAACTCCTTAGGGAAAGTTCAGGTCAGCGTATGGAGTGGTTTTTTAGCTTCCCTGACTCAGGACCCAACTAAGATTTGTATGTGTTTCGGTACCGAGCTCTGGGTCAAAAGTCACGATTTCTCGCTGAATTGAGTTCCTTTGCAATTGGGAGATAAGCTTGTTCTAACTCCTCAGGGAAAGCTCAGATGAGCGAATGGATTTGTTTTTTAGCTTCTCCGACCCAGGACTCCACTAAGATGTGTATGTGCTTGAAAGGAGGTCTGGGCCAAAAGTTCCTTTTTTTGGCTGTATTGAGTTCCTTTGCCAATTGGGAGATGAGCTTTGGTCAGATCAGCGAATGGAGTGGTTTTTTAGCTTTCCGGACCCAGGTCCCAACTGTGTATGTGGTTCGGTACTGAGCTCTGGGCCAAATGTTCCTTTTTCTGGCTGAATTGAGTTCCTTTGCAATTTGGGAGATAAGCTTTGTTCTAACTCCTCAGGGAAAGTTCAATGAGCGAATGGAATTGTTCTTTAGCTTCCCCGACCCAGGAAACCACTAATATGTCTATGTTGTTCCGAACCGAGCTCTGGGTCAAAAGTTGCAATTTCTGGCTTGAGTTCCTTTGCCAATTGGGAGATGAGCTTTGGTCAGATCAGCGAATGGAGTGGTTTTTTAGCTTTCCTGTCATGGGACATAAGCAATATGTTTTTCGAAAGCTCAATGAGCGAATGGAATTGTTCTTTAGCTTCCCCGACCCAGGACACCACTAATATGTCTATGTTGTTCCGAACCGAGCTCTATGTCAAAAGTTAGGTTTTCTGGCTGAATTCAGGTTTCTTTCCAATTCTGGGATACTATTTAGCCTAACTCCTCAGGGAAAGTTCAGATCAGCGAATGGAATTGTTTTTTTAGCTTCCCTGACCCAGGACACCAATATGTGTATGGTTGAAACGAGCTCTGGGTCATAAGTTGCCCTTTCGGGCTTGAGTTCCTTTGCCAATTGGGAGATGAGCTTTGGTCAGATCAGCGAATGGAGTGGTTTTTTAGCTTTCCTGTCATGGGACATAAGCAATATGTATTTCGAAAGCTCAATGAGCGAATGGAATTGTTCTTTAGCTTCCCCGACCCAGGACACCCCTAATATGTGTATGTTGTTCGAAACCGAGCTCTGGGTCAAAAATTACGTTTTCTGGCTGAATTGAGTTCTTGCCATTTGGGACGTAATCTTTGGTCTAACTCCTCAGGGAAACCTCAGATCAGCGAATGGAGTGGTTTTTTAGCTTCTCCGACCCAGGACACCACTAATATGTGTATGTTGTTCGAAACCGAGCTCTGGATCAAACGTTTTCTGGCTGAATAAAGGTTTTTTGCTAATTCTGGGCCACGATTTTAGTCTCCTTAGGGAAAGTTGAGGTCAGCGAATGGAGTGGTTTTTTAGCTTCTCCGACCCAGGACTCCACTAAGATGTGTATGGGGTTGAAACGAGCTCTGGGCCAAAAGTTTCTTTTTCTGGCTGTATTGAGTTCCTTTGCCAATTGGGAGGAGCTTTGGTCAGATCAGCGAATGGAGTGGTTTTTTAGCTTTCTTGTATGTGGTTCCTAACCGAGCTCTGGGTCAAAAGTTAGGTTTTCTGGCTGAATTCAGGTTTTTTTCCAATTCTGGGATACTCTTTAGTCTAACTCCTCAGGGAAAGTTCAGATCAGCGAATGGAATGGTTTTTTTAGCTTCCCTGACCCAGGACACCAATATGTGTCTGGTTGAAACGAGCTGTGGGTAAAAAGTTGCCATTTCTGGCTTGAGTTCCTTTGCCAATTGGGAGATGAGCTTTGGTCAGATCAGCGAATGGAGTGGTTTTTTAGCTTTCCTGTCATGCAATATGTATTTCGAAAGCTCAATGAGCGAATGGAATTGTTCTTTAGCTTCCCTGATCCAGGACACCACTAAGATTTGTATGTGTTTTGGTACCGAGCTCTGGGTCAAAAGTCACGATTTCTCGCTGAATTGAGTTCCTTTGCAATTGGGAGATAAGCTTGTTCTAACTCCTCAGGGAAAGCTCAGATGAGCGAATGGATTTGTTTTTTAGCTTCTCCGACCCAGGACTCCACTAAGATTTGTATGTGGTTGAAAGGAGCTCTGGGCCAAAAGTTCCTTTTTTTGGCTGTATTGAGTTCCTTTGCCAATTGGGAGATGAGCTTTGGTCAGATCAGCGAATGGAGTGGTTTTTTAGCTTTCCTGTCATGGGACATAAGCAATATGTTTTTCGAAAGCTCAATGAGCGAATGGAATTGTTCTTTAGCTTCCCCGACCCAGGACACCACTAATATGTGTATGTTGTTCGAAACCGAGCTCTGGGTCAAAAGTTACGTTTTCTGGCTGAATTGAGTTCTTGCCATTTGCGACGTAAGCTTTGGTCTAACTCCTCAGGGAAAGCTCAGATCAGCGAATGGAGTGGTTTTTTAGCTTCGTGTTCGAAACTGAGCTCTGGGTCAAACGTTTTCTGGCTGAATAAAGTTTTTTTGCCAATTCTGGGACACGATCTTAGTCTAACTCCTTAGGGAAAGTTCAGGTCAGCGTATGGAGTGGTTTTTTAGCTTCCCTGACTCAGGACCCAACTAAGATTTGTATGTGTTTCGGTACCGAGCTCTGCGTCAAAAGTCACGATTTCTCGCTGAATTGAGTTCCTTTGCAATTGGGAGATAAGCTTGTTCTAACTCCTCAGGGAAAGCTCAGATGAGCGAATTGAATTGTTCTTTAGCTTCTCCGACCCAGGACTCCACTAAGATGTGTATGTGGTTGAAACGAGCTCTGGGCCAAAAGTTCCCATTTCTGGCTTAATTCAGTTCCTTTGCCAATTGGGAGATGAGCTTTGGTCAGATCAGCGAATGGAGTAGTTTTTTAGCTTTCCTGTCATGGGACATAAGCAATATGTTTTTCGAAAGCTCAAAGAGCGAATGGAATTGTTCTTTAGCTTCCCCGACCCAGGACACCACTAATATGTGTATGTTGTTCGAAACCGAGCTCTGGATCAAACGTTTTCTGGCTGAATAAAGGTTTTTTGCCAATTCTGGGCCACGATTTTAGTCTCCTTAGGGAAAGTTGAGGTCAGCGAATGGAGTGGTTTTTTAGCTTCTCCGACCCAGGACTCCACTAAGATGTGTATGGGGTTGAAACGAGCTCTGGGCCAAAAGTTTCTTTTTCTGGCTGTATTGAGTTCCTTTGCCAATTGGGAGGAGCTTTGGTCAGATCAGCGAATGGAGTGGTTTTTTAGCTTTCTTGTATGTGGTTCCGAACCGAGCTCTGGGTCAAAAGTTAGGTTTTCTGGCTGAATTCAGGTTTTTTTCCAATTCTGGGATACTCTTTAGTCTAACTCCTCAGGGAAAGTTCAGATCAGCGAATGGAATGGTTTTTTTAGCTTCCCTGACCCAGGACACCAATATGTGTCTGGTTGAAACGAGCTCTGGGTAAAAAGTTGCCATTTCTGGCTTGAGTTCCTTTGCCAATTGGGAGATGAGCTTTGGTCAGATCAGCGAATGGAATGGTATTTTTAGCTTCCCTGACCCAGGACACCAATATGTGTCTGGTTGAAACGAGCTCTGGGTAAAAAGTTGCCATTTCTGGCTTGAGTTCCTTTGCCAATTGGGAGATGAGCTTTGGTCAGATCAGCGAATGGAGTGGTTTTTTAGCTTTCCTGTCATGCAATATGTATTTCGAAAGCTCAATGAGCGAATGGAATTGTTCTTTAGCTTCCCTGACCCAGGACACCACTAAGATTTGTATGTGTTTCGGTACCGAGCTCTGGGTCAAAAGTCACGATTTCTCGCTGAATTGAGTTCCTTTGCAATTGGGAGATAAGCTTGTTCTAACTCCTCAGGGAAAGCTCAGATGAGCGAATGGATTTGTTTTTTAGCTTCTCCGACCCAGGACTCCACTAAGATGTGTATGTGGTTGAAAGGAGCTCTGGGCCAAAAGTTCCTTTTTTTGGCTGTATTGAGTTCCTTTGCCAATTGGGAGATGAGCTTTGGTCAGATCAGCGAATGGAGTGGTTTTTTAGCTTTCCTGTCATGGGACATAAGCAATATGTTTTTCGAAAGCTCAATGAGCGAATGGAATTGTTCTTTAGCTTCCCCGACCCAGGACACCACTAATATGTGTATGTTGTTCGAAACCGAGCTCTGGGTCAAAAGTTACGTTTTCTGGCTGAATTGAGTTCTTGCCATTTGCGACGTAAGCTTTGGTCTAACTCCTCAGGGAAAGCTCAGATCAGCGAATGGAGTGGTTTTTTAGCTTCGTGTTCGAAACTGAGCTCTGGGTCAAACGTTTTCTGGCTGAATAAAGTTTTTTTGCCAATTCTGGGACACGATCTTAGTCTAACTCCTTAGGGAAAGTTCAGGTCAGCGTATGGAGTGGTTTTTTAGCTTCCCTGACTCAGGACCCAACTAAGATTTGTATGTGTTTCGGTACCGAGCTCTGGGTCAAAAGTCACGATTTCTCGCTGAATTGAGTTCCTTTGCAATTGGGAGATAAGCTTGTTCTAACTCCTCAGGGAAAGCTCAGATGAGCGAATGGATTTGTTTTTTAGCTTCTCCGACCCAGGACTCCACTAAGATGTGTATGTGGTTGAAAGGAGCTCTGGGCCAAAAGTTCCTTTTTTGGCTGTATTGAGTTCCTTTGCCAATTGGGAGATGAGCTTTGGTCAGATCAGCGAATGGAGTGGTTTTTTAGCTTTCCTGTCATGGGACATAAGCAATATGTTTTTCGAAAGCTCAATGAGCGAATGGAATTGTTCTTTAGCTTCCCCGACCCAGGACACCACTAATATGTGTATGTTGTTCGAAACCGAGCTCTGGGTCAAAAGTTACGTTTTCTGGCTGAATTGAGTTCTTGCCATTTGCGACGTAAGCTTTGGTCTAACTCCTCAGGGAAAGCTCAGATCAGCGAATGGAGTGGTTTTTTAGCTTCGTGTTCGAAACTGAGCTCTGGGTCAAACGTTTTCTGGCTGAATAAAGTTTTTTTGCCAATTCTGGGACACGATCTTAGTCTAACTCCTTAGGGAAAGTTCAGGTCAGCGTATGGAGTGGTTTTTTAGCTTCCCTGACTCAGGACCCAACTAAGATTTGTATGTGTTTCGGTACCGAGCTCTGGGTCAAAAGTCACGATTTCTCGCTGAATTGAGTTCCTTTGCAATTGGGAGATAAGCTTGTTCTAACTCCTCAGGGAAAGCTCAGATGAGCGAATGGATTTGTTTTTTAGCTTCTCCGACCCAGGACTCCACTAAGATGTGTATGTGCTTGAAAGGAGGTCTGGGCCAAAAGTTCCTTTTTTTGGCTGTATTGAGTTCCTTTGCCAATTGGGAGATGAGCTTTGGTCAGATCAGCGAATGGAGTGGTTTTTTAGCTTTCCGGACCCAGGTCCCAACTGTGTATGTGGTTCGGTACTGAGCTCTGGGCCAAATGTTCCTTTTTCTGGCTGAATTGAGTTCCTTTGCAATTTGGGAGATAAGCTTTGTTCTAACTCCTCAGGGAAAGTTCAATGAGCGAATGGAATTGTTCTTTAGCTTCCCCGACCCAGGAAACCACTAATATGTCTATGTTGTTCCGAACCGAGCTCTGGGTCAAAAGTTGCAATTTCTGGCTTGAGTTCCTTTGCCAATTGGGAGATGAGCTTTGGTCAGATCAGCGAATGGAGTGGTTTTTTAGCTTTCCTGTCATGGGACATAAGCAATATGTTTTTCGAAAGCTCAATGAGCGAATGGAATTGTTCTTTAGCTTCCCCGACCCAGGACACCACTAATATGTCTATGTTGTTCCGAACCGAGCTCTATGTCAAAAGTTAGGTTTTCTGGCTGAATTCAGGTTTCTTTCCAATTCTGGGATACTATTTAGCCTAACTCCTCAGGGAAAGTTCAGATCAGCGAATGGAATTGTTTTTTTAGCTTCCCTGACCCAGGACACCAATATGTGTATGGTTGAAACGAGCTCTGGGTCATAAGTTGCCCTTTCGGGCTTGAGTTCCTTTGCCAATTGGGAGATGAGCTTTGGTCAGATCAGCGAATGGAGTGGTTTTTTAGCTTTCCTGTCATGGGACATAAGCAATATGTATTTCGAAAGCTCAATGAGCGAATGGAATTGTTCTTTAGCTTCCCCGACCCAGGACACCCCTAATATGTGTATGTTGTTCGAAACCGAGCTCTGGGTCAAAAATTACGTTTTCTGGCTGAATTGAGTTCTTGCCATTTGGGACGTAATCTTTGGTCTAACTCCTCAGGGAAACCTCAGATCAGCGAATGGAGTGGTTTTTTAGCTTCTCCGACCCAGGACACCACTAATATGTGTATGTTGTTCGAAACCGAGCTCTGGATCAAACGTTTTCTGGCTGAATAAAGGTTTTTTGCTAATTCTGGGCCACGATTTTAGTCTCCTTAGGGAAAGTTGAGGTCAGCGAATGGAGTGGTTTTTTAGCTTCTCCGACCCAGGACTCCACTAAGATGTGTATGGGGTTGAAACGAGCTCTGGGCCAAAAGTTTCTTTTTCTGGCTGTATTGAGTTCCTTTGCCAATTGGGAGGAGCTTTGGTCAGATCAGCGAATGGAGTGGTTTTTTAGCTTTCTTGTATGTGGTTCCTAACCGAGCTCTGGGTCAAAAGTTAGGTTTTCTGGCTGAATTCAGGTTTTTTTCCAATTCTGGGATACTCTTTAGTCTAACTCCTCAGGGAAAGTTCAGATCAGCGAATGGAATGGTTTTTTTAGCTTCCCTGACCCAGGACACCAATATGTGTCTGGTTGAAACGAGCTCTGGGTAAAAAGTTGCCATTTCTGGCTTGAGTTCCTTTGCCAATTGGGAGATGAGCTTTGGTCAGATCAGCGAATGGAGTGGTTTTTTAGCTTTCCTGTCATGCAATATGTATTTCGAAAGCTCAATGAGCGAATGGAATTGTTCTTTAGCTTCCCTGATCCAGGACACCACTAAGATTTGTATGTGTTTTGGTACCGAGCTCTGGGTCAAAAGTCACGATTTCTCGCTGAATTGAGTTCCTTTGCAATTGGGAGATAAGCTTGTTCTAACTCCTCAGGGAAAGCTCAGATGAGCGAATGGATTTGTTTTTTAGCTTCTCCGACCCAGGACTCCACTAAGATTTGTATGTGGTTGAAAGGAGCTCTGGGCCAAAAGTTCCTTTTTTTGGCTGTATTGAGTTCCTTTGCCAATTGGGAGATGAGCTTTGGTCAGATCAGCGAATGGAGTGGTTTTTTAGCTTTCCTGTCATGGGACATAAGCAATATGTTTTTCGAAAGCTCAATGAGCGAATGGAATTGTTCTTTAGCTTCCCCGACCCAGGACACCACTAATATGTGTATGTTGTTCGAAACCGAGCTCTGGGTCAAAAGTTACGTTTTCTGGCTGAATTGAGTTCTTGCCATTTGCGACGTAAGCTTTGGTCTAACTCCTCAGGGAAAGCTCAGATCAGCGAATGGAGTGGTTTTTTAGCTTCGTGTTCGAAACTGAGCTCTGGGTCAAACGTTTTCTGGCTGAATAAAGTTTTTTTGCCAATTCTGGGACACGATCTTAGTCTAACTCCTTAGGGAAAGTTCAGGTCAGCGTATGGAGTGGTTTTTTAGCTTCCCTGACTCAGGACCCAACTAAGATTTGTATGTGTTTCGGTACCGAGCTCTGGGTCAAAAGTCACGATTTCTCGCTGAATTGAGTTCCTTTGCAATTGGGAGATAAGCTTGTTCTAACTCCTCAGGGAAAGCTCAGATGAGCGAATGGATTTGTTTTTTAGCTTCTCCGACCCAGGACTCCACTAAGATGTGTATGTGCTTGAAAGGAGGTCTGGGCCAAAAGTTCCTTTTTTTGGCTGTATTGAGTTCCTTTGCCAATTGGGAGATGAGCTTTGGTCAGATCAGCGAATGGAGTGGTTTTTTAGCTTTCCGGACCCAGGTCCCAACTGTGTATGTGGTTCGGTACTGAGCTCTGGGCCAAATGTTCCTTTTTCTGGCTGAATTGAGTTCCTTTGCAATTTGGGAGATAAGCTTTGTTCTAACTCCTCAGGGAAAGTTCAATGAGCGAATGGAATTGTTCTTTAGCTTCCCCGACCCAGGAAACCACTAATATGTCTATGTTGTTCCGAACCGAGCTCTGGGTCAAAAGTTGCAATTTCTGGCTTGAGTTCCTTTGCCAATTGGGAGATGAGCTTTGGTCAGATCAGCGAATGGAGTGGTTTTTTAGCTTTCCTGTCATGGGACATAAGCAATATGTTTTTCGAAAGCTCAATGAGCGAATGGAATTGTTCTTTAGCTTCCCCGACCCAGGACACCACTAATATGTCTATGTTGTTCCGAACCGAGCTCTATGTCAAAAGTTAGGTTTTCTGGCTGAATTCAGGTTTCTTTCCAATTCTGGGATACTATTTAGCCTAACTCCTCAGGGAAAGTTCAGATCAGCGAATGGAATTGTTTTTTTTAGCTTCCCTGACCCAGGACACCAATATGTGTATGGTTGAAACGAGCTCTGGGTCATAAGTTGCCCTTTCGGGCTTGAGTTCCTTTGCCAATTGGGAGATGAGCTTTGGTCAGATCAGCGAATGGAGTGGTTTTTTAGCTTTCCTGTCATGGGACATAAGCAATATGTATTTCGAAAGCTCAATGAGCGAATGGAATTGTTCTTTAGCTTCCCCGACCCAGGACACCCCTAATATGTGTATGTTGTTCGAAACCGAGCTCTGGGTCAAAAATTACGTTTTCTGGCTGAATTGAGTTCTTGCCATTTGGGACGTAATCTTTGGTCTAACTCCTCAGGGAAACCTCAGATCAGCGAATGGAGTGGTTTTTTAGCTTCTCCGACCCAGGACACCACTAATATGTGTATGTTGTTCGAAACCGAGCTCTGGATCAAACGTTTTCTGGCTGAATAAAGGTTTTTTGCTAATTCTGGGCCACGATTTTAGTCTCCTTAGGGAAAGTTGAGGTCAGCGAATGGAGTGGTTTTTTAGCTTCTCCGACCCAGGACTCCACTAAGATGTGTATGGGGTTGAAACGAGCTCTGGGCCAAAAGTTTCTTTTTCTGGCTGTATTGAGTTCCTTTGCCAATTGGGAGGAGCTTTGGTCAGATCAGCGAATGGAGTGGTTTTTTAGCTTTCTTGTATGTGGTTCCTAACCGAGCTCTGGGTCAAAAGTTAGGTTTTCTGGCTGAATTCAGGTTTTTTTCCAATTCTGGGATACTCTTTAGTCTAACTCCTCAGGGAAAGTTCAGATCAGCGAATGGAATGGTTTTTTTAGCTTCCCTGACCCAGGACACCAATATGTGTCTGGTTGAAACGAGCTCTGGGTAAAAAGTTGCCATTTCTGGCTTGAGTTCCTTTGCCAATTGGGAGATGAGCTTTGGTCAGATCAGCGAATGGAGTGGTTTTTTAGCTTTCCTGTCATGCAATATGTATTTCGAAAGCTCAATGAGCGAATGGAATTGTTCTTTAGCTTCCCTGATCCAGGACACCACTAAGATTTGTATGTGTTTTGGTACCGAGCTCTGGGTCAAAAGTCACGATTTCTCGCTGAATTGAGTTCCTTTGCAATTGGGAGATAAGCTTGTTCTAACTCCTCAGGGAAAGCTCAGATGAGCGAATGGATTTGTTTTTTAGCTTCTCCGACCCAGGACTCCACTAAGATTTGTATGTGGTTGAAAGGAGCTCTGGGCCAAAAGTTCCTTTTTTTGGCTGTATTGAGTTCCTTTGCCAATTGGGAGATGAGCTTTGGTCAGATCAGCGAATGGAGTGGTTTTTTAGCTTTCCTGTCATGGGACATAAGCAATATGTTTTTCGAAAGCTCAATGAGCGAATGGAATTGTTCTTTAGCTTCCCCGACCCAGGACACCACTAATATGTGTATGTTGTTCGAAACCGAGCTCTGGGTCAAAAGTTACGTTTTCTGGCTGAATTGAGTTCTTGCCATTTGCGACGTAAGCTTTGGTCTAACTCCTCAGGGAAAGCTCAGATCAGCGAATGGAGTGGTTTTTTAGCTTCGTGTTCGAAACTGAGCTCTGGGTCAAACGTTTTCTGGCTGAATAAAGTTTTTTTGCCAATTCTGGGACACGATCTTAGTCTAACTCCTTAGGGAAAGTTCAGGTCAGCGTATGGAGTGGTTTTTTAGCTTCCCTGACTCAGGACCCAACTAAGATTTGTATGTGTTTCGGTACCGAGCTCTGCGTCAAAAGTCACGATTTCTCGCTGAATTGAGTTCCTTTGCAATTGGGAGATAAGCTTGTTCTAACTCCTCAGGGAAAGCTCAGATGAGCGAATTGAATTGTTCTTTAGCTTCTCCGACCCAGGACTCCACTAAGATGTGTATGTGGTTGAAACGAGCTCTGGGCCAAAAGTTCCCATTTCTGGCTTAATTCAGTTCCTTTGCCAATTGGGAGATGAGCTTTGGTCAGATCAGCGAATGGAGTAGTTTTTTAGCTTTCCTGTCATGGGACATAAGCAATATGTTTTTCGAAAGCTCAAAGAGCGAATGGAATTGTTCTTTAGCTTCCCCGACCCAGGACACCACTAATATGTGTATGTTGTTCGAAACCGAGCTCTGGATCAAACGTTTTCTGGCTGAATAAAGGTTTTTTGCCAATTCTGGGCCACGATTTTAGTCTCCTTAGGGAAAGTTGAGGTCAGCGAATGGAGTGGTTTTTTAGCTTCTCCGACCCAGGACTCCACTAAGATGTGTATGGGGTTGAAACGAGCTCTGGGCCAAAAGTTTCTTTTTCTGGCTGTATTGAGTTCCTTTGCCAATTGGGAGGAGCTTTGGTCAGATCAGCGAATGGAGTGGTTTTTTAGCTTTCTTGTATGTGGTTCCGAACCGAGCTCTGGGTCAAAAGTTAGGTTTTCTGGCTGAATTCAGGTTTTTTTCCAATTCTGGGATACTCTTTAGTCTAACTCCTCAGGGAAAGTTCAGATCAGCGAATGGAATGGTTTTTTTAGCTTCCCTGACCCAGGACACCAATATGTGTCTGGTTGAAACGAGCTCTGGGTAAAAAGTTGCCATTTCTGGCTTGAGTTCCTTTGCCAATTGGGAGATGAGCTTTGGTCAGATCAGCGAATGGAATGGTATTTTTAGCTTCCCTGACCCAGGACACCAATATGTGTCTGGTTGAAACGAGCTCTGGGTAAAAAGTTGCCATTTCTGGCTTGAGTTCCTTTGCCAATTGGGAGATGAGCTTTGGTCAGATCAGCGAATGGAGTGGTTTTTTAGCTTTCCTGTCATGCAATATGTATTTCGAAAGCTCAATGAGCGAATGGAATTGTTCTTTAGCTTCCCTGACCCAGGACACCACTAAGATTTGTATGTGTTTCGGTACCGAGCTCTGGGTCAAAAGTCACGATTTCTCGCTGAATTGAGTTCCTTTGCAATTGGGAGATAAGCTTGTTCTAACTCCTCAGGGAAAGCTCAGATGAGCGAATGGATTTGTTTTTTAGCTTCTCCGACCCAGGACTCCACTAAGATGTGTATGTGGTTGAAAGGAGCTCTGGGCCAAAAGTTCCTTTTTTTGGCTGTATTGAGTTCCTTTGCCAATTGGGAGATGAGCTTTGGTCAGATCAGCGAATGGAGTGGTTTTTTAGCTTTCCTGTCATGGGACATAAGCAATATGTTTTTCGAAAGCTCAATGAGCGAATGGAATTGTTCTTTAGCTTCCCCGACCCAGGACACCACTAATATGTGTATGTTGTTCGAAACCGAGCTCTGGGTCAAAAGTTACGTTTTCTGGCTGAATTGAGTTCTTGCCATTTGCGACGTAAGCTTTGGTCTAACTCCTCAGGGAAAGCTCAGATCAGCGAATGGAGTGGTTTTTTAGCTTCGTGTTCGAAACTGAGCTCTGGGTCAAACGTTTTCTGGCTGAATAAAGTTTTTTTGCCAATTCTGGGACACGATCTTAGTCTAACTCCTTAGGGAAAGTTCAGGTCAGCGTATGGAGTGGTTTTTTAGCTTCCCTGACTCAGGACCCAACTAAGATTTGTATGTGTTTCGGTACCGAGCTCTGGGTCAAAAGTCACGATTTCTCGCTGAATTGAGTTCCTTTGCAATTGGGAGATAAGCTTGTTCTAACTCCTCAGGGAAAGCTCAGATGAGCGAATGGATTTGTTTTTTAGCTTCTCCGACACAGGACTCCACTAAGATGTGTATGTGGTTGAAAGGAGGTCTGGGCCAAAAGTTCCTTTTTTTGGCTGTATTGAGTTCCTTTGCCAATTGGGAGATGAGCTTTGGTCAGATCAGCGAATGGAGTGGTTTTTTAGCTTTCCGGACCCAGGTCCCAACTGTGTATGTGGTTCGGTACTGAGCTCTGGGCCAAATGTTCCTTTTTCTGGCTGAATTGAGTTCCTTTGCAATTTGGGAGATAAGCTTTGTTCTAACTCCTCAGGGAAAGTTCAATGAGCGAATGGAATTGTTCTTTAGCTTCCCCGACCCAGGAAACCACTAATATGTCTATGTTGTTCCGAACCGAGCTCTGGGTCAAAAGTTGCAATTTCTGGCTTGAGTTCCTTTGCCAATTGGGAGATGAGCTTTGGTCAGATCAGCGAATGGAGTGGTTTTTTAGCTTTCCTGTCATGGGACATAAGCAATATGTTTTTCGAAAGCTCAATGAGCGAATGGAATTGTTCTTTAGCTTCCCCGACCCAGGACACCACTAATATGTCTATGTTGTTCCGAACCGAGCTCTATGTCAAAAGTTAGGTTTTCTGGCTGAATTCAGGTTTCTTTCCAATTCTGGGATACTATTTAGCCTAACTCCTCAGGGAAAGTTCAGATCAGCGAATGGAATTGTTTTTTTAGCTTCCCTGACCCAGGACACCAATATGTGTATGGTTGAAACGAGCTCTGGGTCATAAGTTGCCCTTTCGGGCTTGAGTTCCTTTGCCAATTGGGAGATGAGCTTTGGTCAGATCAGCGAATGGAGTGGTTTTTTAGCTTTCCTGTCATGGGACATAAGCAATATGTATTTCGAAAGCTCAATGAGCGAATGGAATTGTTCTTTAGCTTCCCCGACCCAGGACACCCCTAATATGTGTATGTTGTTCGAAACCGAGCTCTGGGTCAAAAATTACGTTTTCTGGCTGAATTGAGTTCTTGCCATTTGGGACGTAATCTTTGGTCTAACTCCTCAGGGAAACCTCAGATCAGCGAATGGAGTGGTTTTTTAGCTTCTCCGACCCAGGACACCACTAATATGTGTATGTTGTTCGAAACCGAGCTCTGGATCAAACGTTTTCTGGCTGAATAAAGGTTTTTTGCCAATTCTGGGCCACGATTTTAGTCTCCTTAGGGAAAGTTGAGGTCAGCGAATGGAGTGGTTTTTTAGCTTCTCCGACCCAGGACTCCACTAAGATGTGTATGGGGTTGAAACGAGCTCTGGGCCAAAAGTTTCTTTTTCTGGCTGTATTGAGTTCCTTTGCCAATTGGGAGGAGCTTTGGTCAGATCAGCGAATGGAGTGGTTTTTTAGCTTTCTTGTATGTGGTTCCGAACCGAGCTCTGGGTCAAAAGTTGCCCTTTCGGGCTTGAGTTCCTTTGCCAATTGGGAGATGAGCTTTGGTCAGATCAGCGAATGGAGTGGTTTTTTAGCTTTCCTGTCATGGGACATAAGCAATATGTATTTCGAAAGCTCAATGAGCGAATGGAATTGTTCTTTAGCTTCCCCGACCCAGGACACCCCTAATATGTGTATGTTGTTCGAAACCGAGCTCTGGGTCAAAAATTACGTTTTCTGGCTGAATTGAGTTCTTGCCATTTGGGACGTAATCTTTGGTCTAACTCCTCAGGGAAACCTCAGATCAGCGAATGGAGTGGTTTTTTAGCTTCTCCGACCCAGGACACCACTAATATGTGTATGTTGTTCGAAACCGAGCTCTGGATCAAACGTTTTCTGGCTGAATAAAGGTTTTTTGCTAATTCTGGGCCACGATTTTAGTCTCCTTAGGGAAAGTTGAGGTCAGCGAATGGAGTGGTTTTTTAGCTTCTCCGACCCAGGACTCCACTAAGATGTGTATGGGGTTGAAACGAGCTCTGGGCCAAAAGTTTCTTTTTCTGGCTGTATTGAGTTCCTCTGCCAATTGGGAGGAGCTTTGGTCAGATCAGCGAATGGAGTGGTTTTTTAGCTTTCTTGTATGTGGTTCCTAACCGAGCTCTGGGTCAAAAGTTAGGTTTTCTGGCTGAATTCAGGTTTTTTTCCAATTCTGGGATACTCTTTAGTCTAACTCCTCAGGGAAAGTTCAGATCAGCGAATGGAATGGTTTTTTTAGCTTCCCTGACCCAGGACACCAATATGTGTCTGGTTGAAACGAGCTCTGGGTAAAAAGTTGCCATTTCTGGCTTGAGTTCCTTTGCCAATTGGGAGATGAGCTTTGGTCAGATCAGCGAATGGAGTGGTTTTTTAGCTTTCCTGTCATGCAATATGTATTTCGAAAGCTCAATGAGCGAATGGAATTGTTCTTTAGCTTCCCTGATCCAGGACACCACTAAGATTTGTATGTGTTTTGGTACCGAGCTCTGGGTCAAAAGTCACGATTTCTCGCTGAATTGAGTTCCTTTGCAATTGGGAGATAAGCTTGTTCTAACTCCTCAGGGAAAGCTCAGATGAGCGAATGGATTTGTTTTTTAGCTTCTCCGACCCAGGACTCCACTAAGATTTGTATGTGGTTGAAAGGAGCTCTGGGCCAAAAGTTCCTTTTTTTGGCTGTATTGAGTTCCTTTGCCAATTGGGAGATGAGCTTTGGTCAGATCAGCGAATGGAGTGGTTTTTTAGCTTTCCTGTCATGGGACATAAGCAATATGTTTTTCGAAAGCTCAATGAGCGAATGGAATTGTTCTTTAGCTTCCCCGACCCAGGACACCACTAATATGTGTATGTTGTTCGAAACCGAGCTCTGGGTCAAAAGTTACGTTTTCTGGCTGAATTGAGTTCTTGCCATTTGCGACGTAAGCTTTGGTCTAACTCCTCAGGGAAAGCTCAGATCAGCGAATGGAGTGGTTTTTTAGCTTCGTGTTCGAAACTGAGCTCTGGGTCAAACGTTTTCTGGCTGAATAAAGTTTTTTTGCCAATTCTGGGACACGATCTTAGTCTAACTCCTTAGGGAAAGTTCAGGTCAGCGTATGGAGTGGTTTTTTAGCTTCCCTGACTCAGGACCCAACTAAGATTTGTATGTGTTTCGGTACCGAGCTCTGCGTCAAAAGTCACGATTTCTCGCTGAATTGAGTTCCTTTGCAATTGGGAGATAAGCTTGTTCTAACTCCTCAGGGAAAGCTCAGATGAGCGAATTGAATTGTTCTTTAGCTTCTCCGACCCAGGACTCCACTAAGATGTGTATGTGGTTGAAACGAGCTCTGGGCCAAAAGTTCCCATTTCTGGCTTAATTCAGTTCCTTTGCCAATTGGGAGATGAGCTTTGGTCAGATCAGCGAATGGAGTAGTTTTTTAGCTTTCCTGTCATGGGACATAAGCAATATGTTTTTCGAAAGCTCAAAGAGCGAATGGAATTGTTCTTTAGCTTCCCCGACCCAGGACACCACTAATATGTGTATGTTGTTCGAAACCGAGCTCTGGATCAAACGTTTTCTGGCTGAATAAAGGTTTTTTGCCAATTCTGGGCCACGATTTTAGTCTCCTTAGGGAAAGTTGAGGTCAGCGAATGGAGTGGTTTTTTAGCTTCTCCGACCCAGGACTCCACTAAGATGTGTATGGGGTTGAAACGAGCTCTGGGCCAAAAGTTTCTTTTTCTGGCTGTATTGAGTTCCTTTGCCAATTGGGAGGAGCTTTGGTCAGATCAGCGAATGGAGTGGTTTTTTAGCTTTCTTGTATGTGGTTCCGAACCGAGCTCTGGGTCAAAAGTTAGGTTTTCTGGCTGAATTCAGGTTTTTTTCCAATTCTGGGATACTCTTTAGTCTAACTCCTCAGGGAAAGTTCAGATCAGCGAATGGAATGGTTTTTTTAGCTTCCCTGACCCAGGACACCAATATGTGTCTGGTTGAAACGAGCTCTGGGTAAAAAGTTGCCATTTCTGGCTTGAGTTCCTTTGCCAATTGGGAGATGAGCTTTGGTCAGATCAGCGAATGGAATGGTATTTTAGCTTTCCTGTCATGGGACATAAGCAATATGTTTTTCGAAAGCTCAATGAGCGAATGGAATTGTTCTTTAGCTTCCCCGACCCAGGACACCACTAATATGTGTATGTTGTTCGAAACCGAGCTCTGGGTCAAAAGTTACGTTTTCTGGCTGAATTGAGTTCTTGCCATTTGCGACGTAAGCTTTGGTCTAACTCCTCAGGGAAAGCTCAGATCAGCGAATGGAGTGGTTTTTTAGCTTCGTGTTCGAAACTGAGCTCTGGGTCAAACGTTTTCTGGCTGAATAAAGTTTTTTTGCCAATTCTGGGACACGATCTTAGTCTAACTCCTTAGGGAAAGTTCAGGTCAGCGTATGGAGTGGTTTTTTAGCTTCCCTGACTCAGGACCCAACTAAGATTTGTATGTGTTTCGGTACCGAGCTCTGGGTCAAAAGTCACGATTTCTCGCTGAATTGAGTTCCTTTGCAATTGGGAGATAAGCTTGTTCTAACTCCTCAGGGAAAGCTCAGATGAGCGAATGGATTTGTTTTTTAGCTTCTCCGACACAGGACTCCACTAAGATGTGTATGTGGTTGAAAGGAGGTCTGGGCCAAAAGTTCCTTTTTTTGGCTGTATTGAGTTCCTTTGCCAATTGGGAGATGAGCTTTGGTCAGATCAGCGAATGGAGTGGTTTTTTAGCTTTCCGGACCCAGGTCCCAACTGTGTATGTGGTTCGGTACTGAGCTCTGGGCCAAATGTTCCTTTTTCTGGCTGAATTGAGTTCCTTTGCAATTTGGGAGATAAGCTTTGTTCTAACTCCTCAGGGAAAGTTCAATGAGCGAATGGAATTGTTCTTTAGCTTCCCCGACCCAGGAAACCACTAATATGTCTATGTTGTTCCGAACCGAGCTCTGGGTCAAAAGTTGCAATTTCTGGCTTGAGTTCCTTTGCCAATTGGGAGATGAGCTTTGGTCAGATCAGCGAATGGAGTGGTTTTTTAGCTTTCCTGTCATGGGACATAAGCAATATGTTTTTCGAAAGCTCAATGAGCGAATGGAATTGTTCTTTAGCTTCCCCGACCCAGGACACCACTAATATGTCTATGTTGTTCCGAACCGAGCTCTATGTCAAAAGTTAGGTTTTCTGGCTGAATTCAGGTTTCTTTCCAATTCTGGGATACTATTTAGCCTAACTCCTCAGGGAAAGTTCAGATCAGCGAATGGAATTGTTTTTTTAGCTTCCCTGACCCAGGACACCAATATGTGTATGGTTGAAACGAGCTCTGGGTCATAAGTTGCCCTTTCGGGCTTGAGTTCCTTTGCCAATTGGGAGATGAGCTTTGGTCAGATCAGCGAATGGAGTGGTTTTTTAGCTTTCCTGTCATGGGACATAAGCAATATGTATTTCGAAAGCTCAATGAGCGAATGGAATTGTTCTTTAGCTTCCCCGACCCAGGACACCCCTAATATGTGTATGTTGTTCGAAACCGAGCTCTGGGTCAAAAATTACGTTTTCTGGCTGAATTGAGTTCTTGCCATTTGGGACGTAATCTTTGGTCTAACTCCTCAGGGAAACCTCAGATCAGCGAATGGAGTGGTTTTTTAGCTTCTCCGACCCAGGACACCACTAATATGTGTATGTTGTTCGAAACCGAGCTCTGGATCAAACGTTTTCTGGCTGAATAAAGGTTTTTTGCTAATTCTGGGCCACGATTTTAGTCTCCTTAGGGAAAGTTGAGGTCAGCGAATGGAGTGGTTTTTTAGCTTCTCCGACCCAGGACTCCACTAAGATGTGTATGGGGTTGAAACGAGCTCTGGGCCAAAAGTTTCTTTTTCTGGCTGTATTGAGTTCCTTTGCCAATTGGGAGGAGCTTTGGTCAGATCAGCGAATGGAGTGGTTTTTTAGCTTTCTTGTATGTGGTTCCGAACCGAGCTCTGGGTCAAAAGTTAGGTTTTCTGGCTGAATTCAGGTTTTTTTCCAATTCTGGGATACTCTTTAGTCTAACTCCTCAGGGAAAGTTCAGATCAGCGAATGGAATGGTTTTTTTTAGCTTCCCTGACCCAGGACACCAATATGTGTCTGGTTGAAACGAGCTCTGGGTAAAAAGTTGCCATTTCTGGCTTGAGTTCCTTTGCCAATTGGGAGATGAGCTTTGGTCAGATCAGCGAATGGAGTGGTTTTTTAGCTTTCCTGTCATGCAATATGTATTTCGAAAGCTCAATGAGCGAATGGAATTGTTCTTTAGCTTCCCTGATCCAGGACACCACTAAGATTTGTATGTGTTTTGGTACCGAGCTCTGGGTCAAAAGTCACGATTTCTCGCTGAATTGAGTTCCTTTGCAATTGGGAGATAAGCTTGTTCTAACTCCTCAGGGAAAGCTCAGATGAGCGAATGGATTTGTTTTTTAGCTTCTCCGACCCAGGACTCCACTAAGATTTGTATGTGGTTGAAAGGAGCTCTGGGCCAAAAGTTCCTTTTTTTGGCTGTATTGAGTTCCTTTGCCAATTGGGAGATGAGCTTTGGTCAGATCAGCGAATGGAGTGGTTTTTTAGCTTTCCTCTCATGGGACATAAGCAATATGTTTTTCGAAAGCTCAATGAGCGAATGGAATTGTTCTTTAGCTTCCCCGACCCAGGACACCACTAATATGTGTATGTTGTTCGAAACCGAGCTCTGGGTCAAAAGTTACGTTTTCTGGCTGAATTGAGTTCTTGCCATTTGCGACGTAAGCTTTGGTCTAACTCCTCAGGGAAAGCTCAGATCAGCGAATGGAGTGGTTTTTTAGCTTCGTGTTCGAAACTGAGCTCTGGGTCAAACGTTTTCTGGCTGAATAAAGTTTTTTTGCCAATTCTGGGACACGATCTTAGTCTAACTCCTTAGGGAAAGTTCAGGTCAGCGTATGGAGTGGTTTTTTAGCTTCCCTGACTCAGGACCCAACTAAGATTTGTATGTGTTTCGGTACCGAGCTCTGCGTCAAAAGTCACGATTTCTCGCTGAATTGAGTTCCTTTGCAATTGGGAGATAAGCTTGTTCTAACTCCTCAGGGAAAGCTCAGATGAGCGAATTGAATTGTTCTTTAGCTTCTCCGACCCAGGACTCCACTAAGATGTGTATGTGGTTGAAACGAGCTCTGGGCCAAAAGTTCCCATTTCTGGCTTAATTCAGTTCCTTTGCCAATTGGGAGATGAGCTTTGGTCAGATCAGCGAATGGAGTAGTTTTTTAGCTTTCCTGTCATGGGACATAAGCAATATGTTTTTCGAAAGCTCAAAGAGCGAATGGAATTGTTCTTTAGCTTCCCCGACCCAGGACACCACTAATATGTGTATGTTGTTCGAAACCGAGCTCTGGATCAAACGTTTTCTGGCTGAATAAAGGTTTTTTGCCAATTCTGGGCCACGATTTTAGTCTCCTTAGGGAAAGTTGAGGTCAGCGAATGGAGTGGTTTTTTAGCTTCTCCGACCCAGGACTCCACTAAGATGTGTATGGGGTTGAAACGAGCTCTGGGCCAAAAGTTTCTTTTTCTGGCTGTATTGAGTTCCTTTGCCAATTGGGAGGAGCTTTGGTCAGATCAGCGAATGGAGTGGTTTTTTAGCTTTCTTGTATGTGGTTCCGAACCGAGCTCTGGGTCAAAAGTTAGGTTTTCTGGCTGAATTCAGGTTTTTTTCCAATTCTGGGATACTCTTTAGTCTAACTCCTCAGGGAAAGTTCAGATCAGCGAATGGAATGGTTTTTTTAGCTTCCCTGACCCAGGACACCAATATGTGTCTGGTTGAAACGAGCTCTGGGTAAAAAGTTGCCATTTCTGGCTTGAGTTCCTTTGCCAATTGGGAGATGAGCTTTGGTCAGATCAGCGAATGGAATGGTATTTTTAGCTTCCCTGACCCAGGACACCAATATGTGTCTGGTTGAAACGAGCTCTGGGTAAAAAGTTGCCATTTCTGGCTTGAGTTCCTTTGCCAATTGGGAGATGAGCTTTGGTCAGATCAGCGAATGGAGTGGTTTTTTAGCTTTCCTGTCATGCAATATGTATTTCGAAAGCTCAATGAGCGAATGGAATTGTTCTTTAGCTTCCCTGACCCAGGACACCACTAAGATTTGTATGTGTTTCGGTACCGAGCTCTGGGTCAAAAGTCACGATTTCTCGCTGAATTGAGTTCCTTTGCAATTGGGAGATAAGCTTGTTCTAACTCCTCAGGGAAAGCTCAGATGAGCGAATGGATTTGTTTTTTAGCTTCTCCGACCCAGGACTCCACTAAGATGTGTATGTGGTTGAAAGGAGCTCTGGGCCAAAAGTTCCTTTTTTTGGCTGTATTGAGTTCCTTTGCCAATTGGGAGATGAGCTTTGGTCAGATCAGCGAATGGAGTGGTTTTTTAGCTTTCCGGTCATGGGACATAAGCAATATGTTTTTCGAAAGCTCAATGAGCGAATGGAATTGTTCTTTAGCTTCCCCGACCCAGGACACCACTAATATGTGTATGTTGTTCGAAACCGAGCTCTGGGTCAAAAGTTACGTTTTCTGGCTGAATTGAGTTCTTGCCATTTGCGACGTAAGCTTTGGTCTAACTCCTCAGGGAAAGCTCAGATCAGCGAATGGAGTGGTTTTTTAGCTTCGTGTTCGAAACTGAGCTCTGGGTCAAACGTTTTCTGGCTGAATAAAGTTTTTTTGCCAATTCTGGGACACGATCTTAGTCTAACTCCTTAGGGAAAGTTCAGGTCAGCGTATGGAGTGGTTTTTTAGCTTCCCTGACTCAGGACCCAACTAAGATTTGTATGTGTTTCGGTACCGAGCTCTGGGTCAAAAGTCACGATTTCTCGCTGAATTGAGTTCCTTTGCAATTGGGAGATAAGCTTGTTCTAACTCCTCAGGGAAAGCTCAGATGAGCGAATGGATTTGTTTTTTAGCTTCTCCGACCCAGGACTCCACTAAGATGTGTATGTGGTTGAAAGGAGGTCTGGGCCAAAAGTTCCTTTTTTTGGCTGTATTGAGTTCCTTTGCCAATTGGGAGATGAGCTTTGGTCAGATCAGCGAATGGAGTGGTTTTTTAGCTTTCCGGACCCAGGTCCCAACTGTGTATGTGGTTCTGTACTGAGCTCTGGGCCAAATGTTCCTTTTTCTGGCTGAATTGAGTTCCTTTGCAATTTGGGAGATAAGCTTTGTTCTAACTCCTCAGGGAAAGTTCAATGAGCGAATGGAATTGTTCTTTAGCTTCCCCGACCCAGGAAACCACTAATATGTCTATGTTGTTCCGAACCGAGCTCTGGGTCAAAAGTTGCAATTTCTGGCTTGAGTTCCTTTGCCAATTGGGAGATGAGCTTTGGTCAGATCAGCGAATGGAGTGGTTTTTTAGCTTTCCTGTCATGGGACATAAGCAATATGTTTTTCGAAAGCTCAATGAGCGAATGGAATTGTTCTTTAGCTTCCCCGACCCAGGACACCCCTAATATGTGTATGTTGTTCGAAACCGAGCTCTGGGTCAAAAATTACGTTTTCTGGCTGAATTGAGTTCTTGCCATTTGGGACGTAATCTTTGGTCTAACTCCTCAGGGAAACCTCAGATCAGCGAATGGAGTGGTTTTTTAGCTTCTCCGACCCAGGACACCACTAATATGTGTATGTTGTTCGAAACCGAGCTCTGGATCAAACGTTTTCTGGCTGAATAAAGGTTTTTTGCTAATTCTGGGCCACGATTTTAGTCTCCTTAGGGAAAGTTGAGGTCAGCGAATGGAGTGGTTTTTTAGCTTCTCCGACCCAGGACTCCACTAAGATGTGTATGGGGTTGAAACGAGCTCTGGGCCAAAAGTTTCTTTTTCTGGCTGTATTGAGTTCCTTTGCCAATTGGGAGGAGCTTTGGTCAGATCAGCGAATGGAGTGGTTTTTTAGCTTTCTTGTATGTGGTTCCGAACCGAGCTCTGGGTCAAAAGTTAGGTTTTCTGGCTGAATTCAGGTTTTTTTCCAATTCTGGGATACTCTTTAGTCTAACTCCTCAGGGAAAGTTCAGATCAGCGAATGGAATGGTTTTTTTAGCTTCCCTGACCCAGGACACCAATATGTGTCTGGTTGAAACGAGCTCTGGGTAAAAAGTTGCCATTTCTGGCTTGAGTTCCTTTGCCAATTGGGAGATGAGCTTTGGTCAGATCAGCGAATGGAGTGGTTTTTTAGCTTTCCTGTCATGCAATATGTATTTCGAAAGCTCAATGAGCGAATGGAATTGTTCTTTAGCTTCCCTGATCCAGGACACCACTAAGATTTGTATGTGTTTTGGTACCGAGCTCTGGGTCAAAAGTCACGATTTCTCGCTGAATTGAGTTCCTTTGCAATTGGGAGATAAGCTTGTTCTAACTCCTCAGGGAAAGCTCAGATGAGCGAATGGATTTGTTTTTTAGCTTCTCCGACCCAGGACTCCACTAAGATTTGTATGTGGTTGAAAGGAGCTCTGGGCCAAAAGTTCCTTTTTTTGGCTGTATTGAGTTCCTTTGCCAATTGGGAGATGAGCTTTGGTCAGATCAGCGAATGGAGTGGTTTTTTAGCTTTCCTGTCATGGGACATAAGCAATATGTTTTTCGAAAGCTCAATGAGCGAATGGAATTGTTCTTTAGCTTCCCCGACCCAGGACACCACTAATATGTGTATGTTGTTCGAAACCGAGCTCTGGGTCAAAAGTTACGTTTTCTGGCTGAATTGAGTTCTTGCCATTTGCGACGTAAGCTTTGGTCTAACTCCTCAGGGAAAGCTCAGATCAGCGAATGGAGTGGTTTTTTAGCTTCGTGTTCGAAACTGAGCTCTGGGTCAAACGTTTTCTGGCTGAATAAAGTTTTTTTGCCAATTCTGGGACACGATCTTAGTCTAACTCCTTAGGGAAAGTTCAGGTCAGCGTATGGAGTGGTTTTTTAGCTTCCCTGACTCAGGACCCAACTAAGATTTGTATGTGTTTCGGTAGCGAGCTCTGCGTCAAAAGTCACGATTTCTCGCTGAATTGAGTTCCTTTGCAATTGGGAGATAAGCTTGTTCTAACTCCTCAGGGAAAGCTCAGATGAGCGAATTGAATTGTTCTTTAGCTTCTCCGACCCAGGACTCCACTAAGATGTGTATGTGGTTGAAACGAGCTCTGGGCCAAAAGTTCCCATTTCTGGCTTAATTCAGTTCCTTTGCCAATTGGGAGATGAGCTTTGGTCAGATCAGCGAATGGAGTAGTTTTTTAGCTTTCCTGTCATGGGACATAAGCAATATGTTTTTCGAAAGCTCAAAGAGCGAATGGAATTGTTCTTTAGCTTCCCCGACCCAGGACACCACTAATATGTGTATGTTGTTCGAAACCGAGCTCTGGATCAAACGTTTTCTGGCTGAATAAAGGTTTTTTGCCAATTCTGGGCCACGATTTTAGTCTCCTTAGGGAAAGTTGAGGTCAGCGAATGGAGTGGTTTTTTAGCTTCTCCGACCCAGGACTCCACTAAGATGTGTATGGGGTTGAAACGAGCTCTGGGCCAAAAGTTTCTTTTTCTGGCTGTATTGAGTTCCTTTGCCAATTGGGAGGAGCTTTGGTCAGATCAGCGAATGGAGTGGTTTTTTAGCTTTCTTGTATGTGGTTCCGAACCGAGCTCTGGGTCAAAAGTTAGGTTTTCTGGCTGAATTCAGGTTTTTTTCCAATTCTGGGATACTCTTTAGTCTAACTCCTCAGGGAAAGTTCAGATCAGCGAATGGAATGGTTTTTTTAGCTTCCCTGACCCAGGACACCAATATGTGTCTGGTTGAAACGAGCTCTGGGTAAAAAGTTGCCATTTCTGGCTTGAGTTCCTTTGCCAATTGGGAGATGAGCTTTGGTCAGATCAGCGAATGGAGTGGTTTTTTAGCTTTCCTGTCATGCAATATGTATTTCGAAAGCTCAATGAGCGAATGGAATTGTTCTTTAGCTTCCCTGACCCAGGACACCACTAAGATTTGTATGTGTTTCGGTACCGAGCTCTGGGTCAAAAGTCACGATTTCTCGCTGAATTGAGTTCCTTTGCAATTGGGAGATAAGCTTGTTCTAACTCCTCAGGGAAAGCTCAGATGAGCGAATGGATTTGTTTTTTAGCTTCTCCGACCCAGGACTCCACTAAGATATGTATGTGGTTGAAAGGAGCTCTGGGCCAAAAGTTCCTTTTTTTGGCTGTATTGAGTTCCTTTGCCAATTGGGAGATGAGCTTTGGTCAGATCAGCGAATGGAGTGGTTTTTTAGCTTTCCTGTCATGGGACATAAGCAATATGTTTTTCGAAAGCTCAATGAGCGAATGGAATTGTTCTTTAGCTTCCCCGACCCAGGACACCACTAATATGTCTATGTTGTTCCGAACCGAGCTCTGGGTCAAAAGTTAGGTTTTCTGGCTGAATTCAGGTTTCTTTCCAATTCTGGGATACTATTTAGCCTAACTCCTCAGGGAAAGTTCAGATCAGGGAATGGAATTGTTTTTTTAGCTTCCCTGACCCAGGACACCAATATGTGTATGGTTGAAACGAGCTCTGGGTCAAAAGTTGCCCTTTCGGGCTTGAGTTCCTTTGCCAATTGGGAGATGAGCTTTGGTCAGATCAGCGAATGGAGTGGTTTTTTAGCTTTCCTGTCATGGGACATAAGCAATATGTATTTCGAAAGCTCAATGAGCGAATGGATTTGTTCTTTAGCTTCCCCGACCCAGGACACCCCTAATATGTGTATGTTGTTCGAAACCGAGCTCTGGGTCAAAAATTACGTTTTCTGGCTGAATTGAGTTCTTGCCATTTGGGACGTAATCTTTGGTCTAACTCCTCAGGGAAACCTCAGATCAGCGAATGGAGTGGTTTTTTAGCTTCTCCGACCCAGGACACCACTAATATGTGTATGTTGTTCGAAACCGAGCTCTGGGTCAAAAGTTACGTTTTCTGGCTGAATTGAGTTCTTGCCATTTGCGACGTAAGCTTTGGTCTAACTCCTCAGGGAAAGCTCAGATCAGCGAATGGAGTGGTTTTTTAGCTTCGTGTTCGAAACTGAGCTCTGGGTCAAACGTTTTCTGGCTGAATAAAGTTTTTTTGCCAATTCTGGGACACGATCTTAGTCTAACTCCTTAGGGAAAGTTCAGGTCAGCGTATGGAGTGGTTTTTTAGCTTCCCTGACTCAGGACCCAACTAAGATTTGTATGTGTTTCGGTACCGAGCTCTGCGTCAAAAGTCACGATTTCTCGCTGAATTGAGTTCCTTTGCAATTGGGAGATAAGCTTGTTCTAACTCCTCAGGGAAAGCTCAGATGAGCGAATTGAATTGTTCTTTAGCTTCTCCGACCCAGGACTCCACTAAGATGTGTATGTGGTTGAAACGAGCTCTGGGCCAAAAGTTCCCATTTCTGGCTTAATTCAGTTCCTTTGCCAATTGGGAGATGAGCTTTGGTCAGATCAACGAATGGAGTGGTTTTTTAGCTTTCCGGACCCAGGTCCCAAGTGTGTATGTGGTTCGGTACCGAGCTCTGGGCCAAATGTTCCTTTTTCTGGCTGAATTGAGTTCCTTTGCAATTTGGGAGATAAGCTTTGTTCTAACTCCTCAGGGAAAGTTCAATGAGCGAATGGAATTGTTCTTTAGCTTCCCCGACCCAGGAAACCACTAATATGTCTATGTTGTTCCGAACCGAGCTCTGGGTCAAAAGTTAGGTTTTCTGGCTGAATTCAGGTTTCTTTCCAATTCTGGGATACTATTTAGTCTAACTCCTCAGGGAAAGTTCAGATCAGCGAATGGAATGGTTTTTTTAGCTTCCCTGACCCAGGACACCAATATGTGTCTGGTTGAAACGAGCTCTGGGTCAAAAGTTGCCCTTTCTGGCTTGAGTTCCTTTGCCAATTGGGAGATGAGCTTTGGTCAGATCAGCGAATGGAGTGGTTTTTTTAGCTTTCCTGTCATGGGACATAAGCAATATGTATTTCGAAAGCTCAATGAGCGAATGGAATTGTTCTTTAGCTTCCCCGACCCAGGACACCCCTAATATTTGTGTGCTGTTCGAAACCGAGCTCTGGGTCAAAAATTACGTTTTCTGGCTGAATTGAGTTCTTGCCATTTGGGACTTAATCTTTGGTCTAACTCCTCAGGGAAACCTCAGATCAGCGAATGGAGTGGTTTTTTAGCTTCTCCGACCCAGGACTACACTAAGATGTGTATGGGGTTGAAACGAGCTCTGGGCCAAAAGTTTCTTTTTCTGGTGGTATTGAGTTCCTTTGCCAATTGGGAGATGAGCTTTGGTCAGATCAGCGAATGGAGTAGTTTTTTAGCTTTCCTGTCATGGGACATAAGCAATATGTTTTTCGAAAGCTCAAAGAGCGAATGGAATTGTTCTTTAGCTTCCCCGACCCAGGACACCACTAATATGTGTATGTTGTTCGAAACCGAGCTCTGGATCAAACGTTTTCTGGCTGAATAAAGGTTTTTTGCCAATTCTGGGCCACGATTTTAGTCTCCTTAGGGAAAGTTGAGGTCAGCGAATGGAGTGGTTTTTTAGCTTCTCCGACCCAGGACTCCACTAAGATGTGTATGGGGTTGAAACGAGCTCTGGGCCAAAAGTTTCTTTTTCTAGCTGTATTGAGTTCCTTTGCCAATTGGGAGGAGCTTTGGTCAGATCAGCGAATGGAGTGGTTTTTTAGCTTTCTTGTATGTGGTTCCGAACCGAGCTCTGGGTCAAAAGTTAGGTTTTCTGGCTGAATTCAGGTTTTTTTCCAATTCTGGGATACTCTTTAGTCTAACTCCTCAGGGAAAGTTCAGATCAGCGAATGGAATGGTTTTTTTAGCTTCCCTGACCCAGGACACCAATATGTGTCTGGTTGAAACGAGCTCTGGGTAAAAAGTTGCCATTTCTGGCTTGAGTTCCTTTGCCAATTGGGAGATGAGCTTTGGTCAGATCAGCGAATGGAGTGGTTTTTTAGCTTTCCTGTCATGCAATATGTATTTCGAAAGCTCAATGAGCGAATGGAATTGTTCTTTAGCTTCCCTGACCCAGGACACCACTAAGATTTGTATGTGTTTCGGTACCGAGCTCTGGGTCAAAAGTCACGATTTCTCGCTGAATTGAGTTCCTTTGCAATTGGGAGATAAGCTTGTTCTAACTCCTCAGGGAAAGCTCAGATGAGCGAATGGATTTGTTTTTTAGCTTCTCCGACCCAGGACTCCACTAAGATGTGTATGTGGTTGAAAGGAGCTCTGGGCCAAAAGTTCCTTTTTTTGGCTGTATTGAGTTCCTTTGCCAATTGGGAGATGAGCTTTGGTCAGATCAGCGAATGGAGTGGTTTTTTAGCTTTCCTGTCATGGGACATAAGCAATATGTTTTTCGAAAGCTCAATGAGCGAATGGAATTGTTCTTTAGCTTCCCCGACCCAGGACACCACTAATATGTGTATGTTGTTCGAAACCGAGCTCTGGGTCAAAAGTTACGTTTTCTGGCTGAATTGAGTTCTTGCCATTTGCGACGTAAGCTTTGGTCTAACTCCTCAGGGAAAGCTCAGATCAGCGAATGGAGTGGTTTTTTAGCTTTCCGGACCCAGGTCCCAACTGTGTATGTGGTTCGGAACCGAGCTCTGGGCCAAATGTTCCTTTTTCTGGCTGAATTGAGTTCCTTTGCAATTTGGGAGATAAGCTTTGTTCTAACTCCTCAGGGAAAGTTCAATGAGCGAATGGAATTGTTCTTTAGCTTCCCCGACCCAGGAAACCACTAATATGTCTATGTTGTTCCGAACCGAGCTCTGGGTCAAAAGTTAGGTTTTCTGGCTGAATTCAGGTTTCTTTCCAATTCTGGGATACTATTTAGTCTAACTCCTCAGGGAAAGTTCAGATCAGCGAATGGAATGGTTTTTTTAGCTTCCCTGACCCAGGACACCAATATGTGTTTGGTTGAAACGAGCTCTGGGTCAAAAGTTGCCCTTTCTGGCTTGAGTTCCTTTGCCAATTGGGAGATGAGCTTTGGTCAGATCAGCGAATGGAGTGGTTTTTTTAGCTTTCCTGTCATGGGACATAAGCAATATGTATTTCGAAAGCTCAATGAGCGAATGGAATTGTTCTTTAGCTTCCCCGACCCAGGACACCCCTAATATTTGTGTGCTGTTCGAAACCGAGCTCTGGGTCAAAAATTACGTTTTCTGGCTGAATTGAGTTCTTGCCATTTGGGACTTAATCTTTGGTCTAACTCCTCAGGGAAACCTCAGATCAGCGAATGGAGTGGTTTTTTAGCTTCTCCGACCCAGGACTACACTAAGATGTGTATGGGGTTGAAACGAGCTCTGGGCCAAAAGTTTCTTTTTCTGGCGGTATTGAGTTCCTTTGCCAATTGGGAGATGAGCTTTGGTCAGATCAGCGAATGGAGTAGTTTTTTAGCTTTCCTGTCATGGGACATAAGCAATATGTTTTTCGAAAGCTCAAAGAGCGAATGGAATTGTTCTTTAGCTTCCCCGACCCAGGACACCACTAATATGTGTATGTTGTTCGAAACCGAGCTCTGGATCAAACGTTTTCTGGCTGAATAAAGGTTTTTTGCCAATTCTGGGCCACGATTTTAGTCTCCTTAGGGAAAGTTGAGGTCAGCGAATGGAGTGGTTTTTTAGCTTCTCCGACCCAGGACTCCACTAAGATGTGTATGGGGTTGAAACGAGCTCTGGGCCAAAAGTTTCTTTTTCTGGCTGTATTGAGTTCCTTTGCCAATTGGGAGGAGCTTTGGTCAGATCAGCGAATGGAGTGGTTTTTTAGCTTTCTTGTATGTGGTTCCGAACCGAGCTCTGGGTCAAAAGTTAGGTTTTCTGGCTGAATTCAGGTTTTTTTCCAATTCTGGGATACTCTTTAGTCTAACTCCTCAGGGAAAGTTCAGATCAGCGAATGGAATGGTTTTTTTAGCTTCCCTGACCCAGGACACCAATATGTGTCTGGTTGAAACGAGCTCTGGGTAAAAAGTTGCCATTTCTGGCTTGAGTTCCTTTGCCAATTGGGAGATGAGCTTTGGTCAGATCAGCGAATGGAGTGGTTTTTTAGCTTTCCTGTCATGCAATATGTATTTCGAAAGCTCAATGAGCGAATGGAATTGTTCTTTAGCTTCCCTGACCCAGGACACCACTAAGATTTGTATGTGTTTCGGTACCGAGCTCTGGGTCAAAAGTCACGATTTCTCGCTGAATTGAGTTCCTTTGCAATTGGGAGATAAGCTTGTTCTAACTCCTCAGGGAAAGCTCAGATGAGCGAATGGATTTGTTTTTTAGCTTCTCCGACCCAGGACTCCACTAAGATGTGTATGTGGTTGAAAGGAGCTCTGGGCCAAAAGTTCCTTTTTTTGGCTGTATTGAGTTCCTTTGCCAATTGGGAGATGAGCTTTGGTCAGATCAGCGAATGGAGTGGTTTTTTTAGCTTTCCTGTCATGGGACATAAGCAATATGTATTTCGAAAGCTCAATGAGCGAATGGAATTGTTCTTTAGCTTCCCCGACCCAGGACACCCCTAATATTTGTGTGCTGTTCGAAACCGAGCTCTGGGTCAAAAATTACGTTTTCTGGCTGAATTGAGTTCTTGCCATTTGGGACTTAATCTTTGGTCTAACTCCTCAGGGAAACCTCAGATCAGCGAATGGAGTGGTTTTTTAGCTTCTCCGACCCAGGACTACACTAAGATGTGTATGGGGTTGAAACGAGCTCTGGGCCAAAAGTTTCTTTTTCTGGTGGTATTGAGTTCCTTTGCCAATTGGGAGATGAGCTTTGGTCAGATCAGCGAATGGAGTAGTTTTTTAGCTTTCCTGTCATGGGACATAAGCAATATGTTTTTCGAAAGCTCAAAGAGCGAATGGAATTGTTCTTTAGCTTCCCCGACCCAGGACACCACTAATATGTGTATGTTGTTCGAAACCGAGCTCTGGATCAAACGTTTTCTGGCTGAATAAAGGTTTTTTGCCAATTCTGGGCCACGATTTTAGTCTCCTTAGGGAAAGTTGAGGTCAGCGAATGGAGTGGTTTTTTAGCTTCTCCGACCCAGGACTCCACTAAGATGTGTATGGGGTTGAAACGAGCTCTGGGCCAAAAGTTTCTTTTTCTAGCTGTATTGAGTTCCTTTGCCAATTGGGAGGAGCTTTGGTCAGATCAGCGAATGGAGTGGTTTTTTAGCTTTCTTGTATGTGGTTCCGAACCGAGCTCTGGGTCAAAAGTTAGGTTTTCTGGCTGAATTCAGGTTTTTTTCCAATTCTGGGATACTCTTTAGTCTAACTCCTCAGGGAAAGTTCAGATCAGCGAATGGAATGGTTTTTTTAGCTTCCCTGACCCAGGACACCAATATGTGTCTGGTTGAAACGAGCTCTGGGTAAAAAGTTGCCATTTCTGGCTTGAGTTCCTTTGCCAATTGGGAGATGAGCTTTGGTCAGATCAGCGAATGGAGTGGTTTTTTAGCTTTCCTGTCATGCAATATGTATTTCGAAAGCTCAATGAGCGAATGGAATTGTTCTTTAGCTTCCCTGACCCAGGACACCACTAAGATTTGTATGTGTTTCGGTACCGAGCTCTGGGTCAAAAGTCACGATTTCTCGCTGAATTGAGTTCCTTTGCAATTGGGAGATAAGCTTGTTCTAACTCCTCAGGGAAAGCTCAGATGAGCGAATGGATTTGTTTTTTAGCTTCTCCGACCCAGGACTCCACTAAGATGTGTATGTGGTTGAAAGGAGCTCTGGGCCAAAAGTTCCTTTTTTTGGCTGTATTGAGTTCCTTTGCCAATTGGGAGATGAGCTTTGGTCAGATCAGCGAATGGAGTGGTTTTTTTAGCTTTCCTGTCATGGGACATAAGCAATATGTATTTCGAAAGCTCAATGAGCGAATGGAATTGTTCTTTAGCTTCCCCGACCCAGGACACCCCTAATATTTGTGTGCTGTTCGAAACCGAGCTCTGGGTCAAAAATTACGTTTTCTGGCTGAATTGAGTTCTTGCCATTTGGGACTTAATCTTTGGTCTAACTCCTCAGGGAAACCTCAGATCAGCGAATGGAGTGGTTTTTTAGCTTCTCCGACCCAGGACTACACTAAGATGTGTATGGGGTTGAAACGAGCTCTGGGCCAAAAGTTTCTTTTTCTGGTGGTATTGAGTTCCTTTGCCAATTGGGAGATGAGCTTTGGTCAGATCAGCGAATGGAGTAGTTTTTTAGCTTTCCTGTCATGGGACATAAGCAATATGTTTTTCGAAAGCTCAAAGAGCGAATGGAATTGTTCTTTAGCTTCCCCGACCCAGGACACCACTAATATGTGTATGTTGTTCGAAACCGAGCTCTGGATCAAACGTTTTCTGGCTGAATAAAGGTTTTTTGCCAATTCTGGGCCACGATTTTAGTCTCCTTAGGGAAAGTTGAGGTCAGCGAATGGAGTGGTTTTTTAGCTTCTCCGACCCAGGACTCCACTAAGATGTGTATGGGGTTGAAACGAGCTCTGGGCCAAAAGTTTCTTTTTCTAGCTGTATTGAGTTCCTTTGCCAATTGGGAGGAGCTTTGGTCAGATCAGCGAATGGAGTGGTTTTTTAGCTTTCTTGTATGTGGTTCCGAACCGAGCTCTGGGTCAAAAGTTAGGTTTTCTGGCTGAATTCAGGTTTTTTTCCAATTCTGGGATACTCTTTAGTCTAACTCCTCAGGGAAAGTTCAGATCAGCGAATGGAATGGTTTTTTTAGCTTCCCTGACCCAGGACACCAATATGTGTCTGGTTGAAACGAGCTCTGGGTAAAAAGTTGCCATTTCTGGCTTGAGTTCCTTTGCCAATTGGGAGATGAGCTTTGGTCAGATCAGCGAATGGAGTGGTTTTTTAGCTTTCCTGTCATGCAATATGTATTTCGAAAGCTCAATGAGCGAATGGAATTGTTCTTTAGCTTCCCTGACCCAGGACACCACTAAGATTTGTATGTGTTTCGGTACCGAGCTCTGGGTCAAAAGTCACGATTTCTCGCTGAATTGAGTTCCTTTGCAATTGGGAGATAAGCTTGTTCTAACTCCTCAGGGAAAGCTCAGATGAGCGAATGGATTTGTTTTTTAGCTTCTCCGACCCAGGACTCCACTAAGATGTGTATGTGGTTGAAAGGAGCTCTGGGCCAAAAGTTCCTTTTTTTGGCTGTATTGAGTTCCTTTGCCAATTGGGAGATGAGCTTTGGTCAGATCAGCGAATGGAGTGGTTTTTTAGCTTTCCTGTCATGGGACATAAGCAATATGTTTTTCGAAAGCTCAATGAGCGAATGGAATTGTTCTTTAGCTTCCCCGACCCAGGACACCACTAATATGTGTATGTTGTTCGAAACCGAGCTCTGGGTCAAAAGTTACGTTTTCTGGCTGAATTGAGTTCTTGCCATTTGCGACGTAAGCTTTGGTCTAACTCCTCAGGGAAAGCTCAGATCAGCGAATGGAGTGGTTTTTTAGCTTTCCGGACCCAGGTCCCAACTGTGTATGTGGTTCGGAACCGAGCTCTGGGCCAAATGTTCCTTTTTCTGGCTGAATTGAGTTCCTTTGCAATTTGGGAGATAAGCTTTGTTCTAACTCCTCAGGGAAAGTTCAATGAGCGAATGGAATTGTTCTTTAGCTTCCCCGACCCAGGAAACCACTAATATGTCTATGTTGTTCCGAACCGAGCTCTGGGTCAAAAGTTAGGTTTTCTGGCTGAATTCAGGTTTCTTTCCAATTCTGGGATACTATTTAGTCTAACTCCTCAGGGAAAGTTCAGATCAGCGAATGGAATGGTTTTTTTAGCTTCCCTGACCCAGGACACCAATATGTGTTTGGTTGAAACGAGCTCTGGGTCAAAAGTTGCCCTTTCTGGCTTGAGTTCCTTTGCCAATTGGGAGATGAGCTTTGGTCAGATCAGCGAATGGAGTGGTTTTTTTAGCTTTCCTGTCATGGGACATAAGCAATATGTATTTCGAAAGCTCAATGAGCGAATGGAATTGTTCTTTAGCTTCCCCGACCCAGGACACCCCTAATATTTGTGTGCTGTTCGAAACCGAGCTCTGGGTCAAAAATTACGTTTTCTGGCTGAATTGAGTTCTTGCCATTTGGGACTTAATCTTTGGTCTAACTCCTCAGGGAAACCTCAGATCAGCGAATGGAGTGGTTTTTTAGCTTCTCCGACCCAGGACTACACTAAGATGTGTATGGGGTTGAAACGAGCTCTGGGCCAAAAGTTTCTTTTTCTGGTGGTATTGAGTTCCTTTGCCAATTGGGAGATGAGCTTTGGTCAGATCAGCGAATGGAGTAGTTTTTTAGCTTTCCTGTCATGGGACATAAGCAATATGTTTTTCGAAAGCTCAAAGAGCGAATGGAATTGTTCTTTAGCTTCCCCGACCCAGGACACCACTAATATGTGTATGTTGTTCGAAACCGAGCTCTGGATCAAACGTTTTCTGGCTGAATAAAGGTTTTTTGCCAATTCTGGGCCACGATTTTAGTCTCCTTAGGGAAAGTTGAGGTCAGCGAATGGAGTGGTTTTTTAGCTTCTCCGACCCAGGACTCCACTAAGATGTGTATGGGGTTGAAACGAGCTCTGGGCCAAAAGTTTCTTTTTCTAGCTGTATTGAGTTCCTTTGCCAATTGGGAGGAGCTTTGGTCAGATCAGCGAATGGAGTGGTTTTTTAGCTTTCTTGTATGTGGTTCCGAACCGAGCTCTGGGTCAAAAGTTAGGTTTTCTGGCTGAATTCAGGTTTTTTTCCAATTCTGGGATACTCTTTAGTCTAACTCCTCAGGGAAAGTTCAGATCAGCGAATGGAATGGTTTTTTTAGCTTCCCTGACCCAGGACACCAATATGTGTCTGGTTGAAACGAGCTCTGGGTAAAAAGTTGCCATTTCTGGCTTGAGTTCCTTTGCCAATTGGGAGATGAGCTTTGGTCAGATCAGCGAATGGAGTGGTTTTTTAGCTTTCCTGTCATGCAATATGTATTTCGAAAGCTCAATGAGCGAATGGAATTGTTCTTTAGCTTCCCTGACCCAGGACACCACTAAGATTTGTATGTGTTTCGGTACCGAGCTCTGGGTCAAAAGTCACGATTTCTCGCTGAATTGAGTTCCTTTGCAATTGGGAGATAAGCTTGTTCTAACTCCTCAGGGAAAGCTCAGATGAGCGAATGGATTTGTTTTTTAGCTTCTCCGACCCAGGACTCCACTAAGATGTGTATGTGGTTGAAAGGAGCTCTGGGCCAAAAGTTCCTTTTTTTGGCTGTATTGAGTTCCTTTGCCAATTGGGAGATGAGCTTTGGTCAGATCAGCGAATGGAGTGGTTTTTTAGCTTTCCTGTCATGGGACATAAGCAATATGTTTTTCGAAAGCTCAATGAGCGAATGGAATTGTTCTTTAGCTTCCCCGACCCAGGACACCACTAATATGTGTATGTTGTTCGAAACCGAGCTCTGGGTCAAAAGTTACGTTTTCTGGCTGAATTGAGTTCTTGCCATTTGCGACGTAAGCTTTGGTCTAACTCCTCAGGGAAAGCTCAGATCAGCGAATGGAGTGGTTTTTTAGCTTTCCGGACCCAGGTCCCAACTGTGTATGTGGTTCGGAACCGAGCTCTGGGCCAAATGTTCCTTTTTCTGGCTGAATTGAGTTCCTTTGCAATTTGGGAGATAAGCTTTGTTCTAACTCCTCAGGGAAAGTTCAATGAGCGAATGGAATTGTTCTTTAGCTTCCCCGACCCAGGAAACCACTAATATGTCTATGTTGTTCCGAACCGAGCTCTGGGTCAAAAGTTAGGTTTTCTGGCTGAATTCAGGTTTCTTTCCAATTCTGGGATACTATTTAGTCTAACTCCTCAGGGAAAGTTCAGATCAGCGAATGGAATGGTTTTTTTAGCTTCCCTGACCCAGGACACCAATATGTGTTTGGTTGAAACGAGCTCTGGGTCAAAAGTTGCCCTTTCTGGCTTGAGTTCCTTTGCCAATTGGGAGATGAGCTTTGGTCAGATCAGCGAATGGAGTGGTTTTTTTAGCTTTCCTGTCATGGGACATAAGCAATATGTATTTCGAAAGCTCAATGAGCGAATGGAATTGTTCTTTAGCTTCCCCGACCCAGGACACCCCTAATATTTGTGTGCTGTTCGAAACCGAGCTCTGGGTCAAAAATTACGTTTTCTGGCTGAATTGAGTTCTTGCCATTTGGGACTTAATCTTTGGTCTAACTCCTCAGGGAAACCTCAGATCAGCGAATGGAGTGGTTTTTTAGCTTCTCCGACCCAGGACTACACTAAGATGTGTATGGGGTTGAAACGAGCTCTGGGCCAAAAGTTTCTTTTTCTGGCGGTATTGAGTTCCTTTGCCAATTGGGAGATGAGCTTTGGTCAGATCAGCGAATGGAGTAGTTTTTTAGCTTTCCTGTCATGGGACATAAGCAATATGTTTTTCGAAAGCTCAAAGAGCGAATGGAATTGTTCTTTAGCTTCCCCGACCCAGGACACCACTAATATGTGTATGTTGTTCGAAACCGAGCTCTGGATCAAACGTTTTCTGGCTGAATAAAGGTTTTTTGCCAATTCTGGGCCACGATTTTAGTCTCCTTAGGGAAAGTTGAGGTCAGCGAATGGAGTGGTTTTTTAGCTTCTCCGACCCAGGACTCCACTAAGATGTGTATGGGGTTGAAACGAGCTCTGGGCCAAAAGTTTCTTTTTCTGGCTGTATTGAGTTCCTTTGCCAATTGGGAGGAGCTTTGGTCAGATCAGCGAATGGAGTGGTTTTTTAGCTTTCTTGTATGTGGTTCCGAACCGAGCTCTGGGTCAAAAGTTAGGTTTTCTGGCTGAATTCAGGTTTTTTTCCAATTCTGGGATACTCTTTAGTCTAACTCCTCAGGGAAAGTTCAGATCAGCGAATGGAATGGTTTTTTTAGCTTCCCTGACCCAGGACACCAATATGTGTCTGGTTGAAACGAGCTCTGGGTAAAAAGTTGCCATTTCTGGCTTGAGTTCCTTTGCCAATTGGGAGATGAGCTTTGGTCAGATCAGCGAATGGAGTGGTTTTTTAGCTTTCCTGTCATGCAATATGTATTTCGAAAGCTCAATGAGCGAATGGAATTGTTCTTTAGCTTCCCTGACCCAGGACACCACTAAGATTTGTATGTGTTTCGGTACCGAGCTCTGGGTCAAAAGTCACGATTTCTCGCTGAATTGAGTTCCTTTGCAATTGGGAGATAAGCTTGTTCTAACTCCTCAGGGAAAGCTCAGATGAGCGAATGGATTTGTTTTTTAGCTTCTCCGACCCAGGACTCCACTAAGATGTGTATGTGGTTGAAAGGAGCTCTGGGCCAAAAGTTCCTTTTTTTGGCTGTATTGAGTTCCTTTGCCAATTGGGAGATGAGCTTTGGTCAGATCAGCGAATGGATTGGTTTTTTAGCTTTCCTGTCATGGGACATAAGCAATATGTTTTTCGAAAGCTCAATGAGCGAATGGAATTGTTCTTTAGCTTCCCCGACCCAGGACACCACTAATATGTGTATGTTGTTCGAAACCGAGCTCTGGGTCAAAAGTTACGTTTTCTGGCTGAATTGAGTTCTTGCCATTTGCGACGTAAGCTTTGGTCTAACTCCTCAGGGAAAGCTCAGATCAGCGAATGGAGTGGTTTTTTAGCTTCGTGTTCGAAACTGAGCTCTGGGTCAAACGTTTTCTGGCTGAATAAAGTTTTTTTGCCAATTCTGGGACACGATCTTAGTCTAACTCCTTAGGGAAAGTTCAGGTCAGCGTATGGAGTGGTTTTTTAGCTTCCCTGACTCAGGACCCAACTAAGATTTGTATGTGTTTCGGTACCGAGCTCTGCGTCAAAAGTCACGATTTCTCGCTGAATTGAGTTCCTTTGCAATTGGGAGATAAGCTTGTTCTAACTCCTCAGGGAAAGCTCAGATGAGCGAATTGAATTGTTCTTTAGCTTCTCCGACCCAGGACTCCACTAAGATGTGTATGTGGTTGAAACGAGCTCTGGGCCAAAAGTTCCCATTTCTGGCTTAATTCAGTTCCTTTGCCAATTGGGAGATGAGCTTTGGTCAGATCAACGAATGGAGTGGTTTTTTAGCTTTCCGGACCCAGGTCCCAAGTGTGTATGTGGTTCGGTACCGAGCTCTGGGCCAAATGTTCCTTTTTCTGGCTGAATTGAGTTCCTTTGCAATTTGGGAGATAAGCTTTGTTCTAACTCCTCAGGGAAAGTTCAATGAGCGAATGGAATTGTTCTTTAGCTTCCCCGACCCAGGAAACCACTAATATGTCTATGTTGTTCCGAACCGAGCTCTGGGTCAAAAGTTAGGTTTTCTGGCTGAATTCAGGTTTCTTTCCAATTCTGGGATACTATTTAGTCTAACTCCTCAGGGAAAGTTCAGATCAGCGAATGGAATGGTTTTTTTAGCTTCCCTGACCCAGGACACCAATATGTGTCTGGTTGAAACGAGCTCTGGGTCAAAAGTTGCCCTTTCTGGCTTGAGTTCCTTTGCCAATTGGGAGATGAGCTTTGGTCAGATCAGCGAATGGAGTGGTTTTTTTAGCTTTCCTGTCATGGGACATAAGCAATATGTATTTCGAAAGCTCAATGAGCGAATGGAATTGTTCTTTAGCTTCCCCGACCCAGGACACCCCTAATATTTGTGTGCTGTTCGAAACCGAGCTCTGGGTCAAAAATTACGTTTTCTGGCTGAATTGAGTTCTTGCCATTTGGGACTTAATCTTTGGTCTAACTCCTCAGGGAAACCTCAGATCAGCGAATGGAGTGGTTTTTTAGCTTCTCCGACCCAGGACTACACTAAGATGTGTATGGGGTTGAAACGAGCTCTGGGCCAAACGTTTCTTTTTCTGGCGGTATTGAGTTCCTTTGCCAATTGGGAGATGAGCTTTGGTCAGATCAGCGAATGGAGTAGTTTTTTAGCTTTCCTGTCATGGGACATAAGCAATATGTTTTTCGAAAGCTCAAAGAGCGAATGGAATTGTTCTTTAGCTTCCCCGACCCAGGACACCACTAATATGTGTATGTTGTTCGAAACCGAGCTCTGGATCAAACGTTTTCTGGCTGAATAAAGGTTTTTTGCCAATTCTGGGCCACGATTTTAGTCTCCTTAGGGAAAGTTGAGGTCAGCGAATGGAGTGGTATTTTAGCTTCTCCGACCCAGGACTCCACTAAGATGTGTATGGGGTTGAAACGAGCTCTGGGCCAAAAGTTTCTTTTTCTGGCTGTATTGAGTTCCTTTGCCAATTGGGAGGAGCTTTGGTCAGATCAGCGAATGGAGTGGTTTTTTAGCTTTCTTGTATGTGGTTCCGAACCGAGCTCTGGGTCAAAAGTTAGGTTTTCTGGCTGAATTCAGGTTTCTTTCCAATTCTGGGATACTATTTAGTCTAACTCCTCAGGGAAAGTTCAGATCAGCGAATGGAATGGTTTTTTTAGCTTCCCTGACCCAGGACACCAATATGTGTATGGTTGAAACGAGCTCTGGGTCAAAAGTTGCCCTTTCTGGCTTGAGTTCCTTTGCCAATTGGGAGATGAGCTTTGGTCAGATCAGCGAATGGAGTGGTTTTTTTAGCTTTCCTGTCATGGGACATAAGCAATATGTATTTCGAAAGCTCAATGAGCGAATGGAATTGTTCTTTAGCTTCCCCGACCCAGGACACCCCTAATATTTGTGTGCTGTTCGAAACCGAGCTCTGGGTCAAAAATTACGTTTTCTGGCTGAATTGAGTTCTTGCCATTTGGGACTTAATCTTTGGTCTAACTCCTCAGGGAAACCTCAGATCAGCGAATGGAGTGGTTTTTTAGCTTCTCCGACCCAGGACTACACTAAGATGTGTATGGGGTTGAAACGAGCTCTGGGCCAAAAGTTTCTTTTTCTGGCGGTATTGAGTTCCTTTGCCAATTGGGAGATGAGCTTTGGTCAGATCAGCGAATGGAGTAGTTTTTTAGCTTTCCTGTCATGGGACATAAGCAATATGTTTTTCGAAAGCTCAAAGAGCGAATGGAATTGTTCTTTAGCTTCCCCGACCCAGGACACCACTAATATGTGTATGTTGTTCGAAACCGAGCTCTGGATCAAACGTTTTCTGGCTGAATAAAGGTTTTTTGCCAATTCTGGGCCACGATTTTAGTCTCCTTAGGGAAAGTTGAGGTCAGCGAATGGAGTGGTTTTTTAGCTTCTCCGACCCAGGACTCCACTAAGATGTGTATGGGGTTGAAACGAGCTCTGGGCCAAAAGTTTCTTTTTCTGGCTGTATTGAGTTCCTTTGCCAATTGGGAGGAGCTTTGGTCAGATCAGCGAATGGAGTGGTTTTTTAGCTTTCTTGTATGTGGTTCCGAACCGAACTCTGGGTCAAAAGTTAGGTTTTCTGGCTGAATTCAGGTTTTTTTCCAATTCTGGGATACTATTTAGTCTAACTCCTCAGGGAAAGTTCAGATCAGCGAATGGAATGGTTTTTTTAGCTTCCCTGACCCAGGACACCAATATGTGTCTGGTTGAAACGAGCTCTGAGTAAAAAGTTGCCATTTCTGGCTTGAGTTCCTTTGCCAATTGGGAGATGAGCTTTGGTCAGATGGAGTGGTTTTTTAGCTTTCCTGTCATGCAATATGTATTTCGAAATCTCAATGAGCGAATGGAATTGTTCTTTAGCTTCCCTGACCCAGGACACCACTAAGATTTGTATGTGTTTCGGTACCGAGCTCTGGGTCAAAAGTCACGATTTCTCGCTTAATTGAGTTCCTTTGCAATTGGGAGATAAGCTTGTTCTAACTCCTCAGGGAAAGCTCAGATGAGCGAATGGAATTGTTTTTTAGCTTCTCCGACCCAGGACTCCACTAAGATGTGTATGTGGTTGAAAGGAGCTCTGGGCCAAAAGTTCCTTTTTCTGGCTGTATTGAGTTCCTTTGCCAATTGGGAGATGAGCTTTGGTCAGATCAACGAATGGAGTGGTTTTTTAGCTTTCCGGACCCAGGTCCCAAGTGTGTATGTGGTTCGGTACCGAGCTCTGGGCCAAATGTTCCTTTTTCTGGCTGAATTGAGTTCCTTTGCAATTTGGGAGATAAGCTTTGTTCTAACTCCTCAGGGAAAGTTCAATGAGCGAATGGAATTGTTCTTTAGCTTCCCCGACCCAGGAAACCACTAATATGTCTATGTTGTTCCGAACCGAGCTCTGGGTCAAAAGTTAGGTTTTCTGGCTGAATTCAGGTTTCTTTCCAATTCTGGGATACTATTTAGTCTAACTCCTCAGGGAAAGTTCAGATCAGCGAATGGAATGGTTTTTTTAGCTTCCCTGACCCAGGACACCAATATGTGTATGGTTGAAACGAGCTCTGGGTCAAAAGTTGCCCTTTCTGGCTTGAGTTCCTTTGCCAATTGGGAGATGAGCTTTGGTCAGATCAGCGAATGGAGTGGTTTTTTTAGCTTTCCTGTCATGGGACATAAGCAATATGTATTTCGAAAGCTCAATGAGCGAATGGAATTGTTCTTTAGCTTCCCCGACCCAGGACACCCCTAATATTTGTGTGCTGTTCGAAACCGAGCTCTGGGTCAAAAATTACGTTTTCTGGCTGAATTGAGTTCTTGCCATTTGGGACTTAATCTTTGGTCTAACTCCTCAGGGAAACCTCAGATCAGCGAATGGAGTGGTTTTTTAGCTTCTCCGACCCAGGACTACACTAAGATGTGTATGGGGTTGAAACGAGCTCTGGGCCAAAAGTTTCTTTTTCTGGCGGTATTGAGTTCCTTTGCCAATTGGGAGATGAGCTTTGGTCAGATCAGCGAATGGAGTAGTTTTTTAGCTTTCCTGTCATGGGACATAAGCAATATGTTTTTCGAAAGCTCAAAGAGCGAATGGAATTGTTCTTTAGCTTCCCCGACCCAGGACACCACTAATATGTGTATGTTGTTCGAAACCGAGCTCTGGATCAAACGTTTTCTGGCTGAATAAAGGTTTTTTGCCAATTCTGGGCCACGATTTTAGTCTCCTTAGGGAAAGTTGAGGTCAGCGAATGGAGTGGTTTTTTAGCTTCTCCGACCCAGGACTCCACTAAGATGTGTATGGGGTTGAAACGAGCTCTGGGCCAAAAGTTTCTTTTTCTGGCTGTATTGAGTTCCTTTGCCAATTGGGAGGAGCTTTGGTCAGATCAGCGAATGGAGTGGTTTTTTAGCTTTCTTGTATGTGGTTCCGAACCGAGCTCTGGGTCAAAAGTTAGGTTTTCTGGCTGAATTCAGGTTTTTTTTCCAATTCTGGGATACCATTTAGTCTAACTCCTCAGGGAAAGTTCAGATCAGCGAATGGGGTGGTTTTTTAGCTTCCCCAATTCAGGACACCACTAACATATGGATGTGGTTCGAAACTGAGCTCTGGGTCAAAAGTTACGTTTCTGTCTCAATTGGGCTCTATTGCCAATTCTGATATTAGATTTAGTGTAAATCCTCAGGGAAAGCTCAGATCAGAGAATGGAGTGGTTTTTTATAATCCCCGACTCAGGACACCACTAACATATGCATGTTGTTCGAAACCGAGCTCTGTGTCAAAAATTACGTTTTCTGGCTGAATTGAGTTCCTTTGCCAATTGGGACATGAGCTTTGGTCAGATCAGAGAATGGAGTGGTTTTTTAGATTTCCTGTCGTGTTCGAAACTGAGCTTAGGGACAAAGGTTACGTTTTCTGGCGGAATAGAGTTCCTTTGCCATATGGGAGATAAGCTTTGGTAAAACTACTCAAGGAAAGCTCAGATGAGCGAATGGAATTGTTCTTTAGCTTCCCCGATTTAGGACACCACTAATATGTGTATGTTCGAAACCGAGTCAAAAATTACGTTTTCTGACTAAATTCAGGTTTTTTTTCTAATTCTGGGATACGATTTAGTCTAACTCCTCAGGGAAAGTTCAGATCAGCGAAAGGAATGGTTTTTTAGCTTCCCCGACCCAGAACACCACTAAGATATGTGTGTGGTTGAAACGAGCTCTGGGCCAAAAGTTCCCATTTCTGGCTTAATTCAGTTCCTTTGCCAATTGGGAGATGAGCTTTGGTCAGATCAGCGAATGGAATGGTTTTTTAGCTTCCCCAACCCAGGACACTACTAAGATATGCATGTGGTTCGAAACTGAGCTGTGGGTCAAAAGTTACCTTTCTGGCTGAATTGGGCTCTTTTGCCAATTCTGATATTAGCTTTGGTCTAACTCCTCAGGGAAAGCTCAGATCAGCGAATGGAGTGGTTTTTTAGCTTTCCGGACCCAGGACCCAACTGTGTATGTGGTTCAGTACCGAGCTCTGGGCCAAATGTTCCTTTTTCTGGCTGAATTGAGTTCCTTTGCCATTTGGGACGTAATCTTTGGTCTAACTCCTCAGGGAAACCTCAGATCAGCGAATGGAGTGGTTTTTTAGCTTCTCCGACCCAGGACTACACTAAGATGTGTATGGGGTTGAAACGAGCTCTGGGCCAAAAGTTTCTTTTTCTGGCTGTATTGAGTTCCTTTGCCAATTGGGAGGAGCTTTGGTCAGATCAGCGAATGGTTTTTTTTAGCTTTCCTGTATGTGGTTCCGAGCTCTGGGTCAAACGTTTTCTGGCTGAATAAAGATTTTTTGCCAATTCTGGGCCACGATTTAGTCTAACTCCACAGGGAATGTTCAGATCAGCGAATGGAATGGTTCTTTAGCTTCCTCGACCCAGGACACCACTAAGATGTAATGTGGTTCGGAACGGAGCTCTGGGTGAAAAGTTACGTTTTCTGGCTGAATAGAGTTCCTTTGGGAGATAAGCTTTGGTCTAACTCCTCAGGGAAAGCTCAATGAGCGAACGGAATTGTTCTTTAGCTTCCCCGACCCAGGAAACCACTAATATGGGTCAAAAGTTAGGTTTTCTGGCTGAATTCAGGTTTTTTTCCAATTCTGGGATACTATTTAGTCTAACTCCTCAGGGAACCTTCAGATCAGCGAATGGAATGGTTCTTTAGCTTCCCCGACCCAGGAAACCACTAAGATGTGTATGTGGTTGAAATGAGCTCTGGGCCTAAAGTTCCTTTTTTCTGGCTGTATTGAGTTCCTTTGCCATTTGGGATGTAAGCTTTGGTCCAACTCCACAGGGAAACCTCGGATCAGCGAATGGAGTGGTTTTTTAGCTTCCCCGACCCAGGACACCACTAAGATGTATATGTGGTTGAAACGAACTCTGGGTCAAAAGTTCCTTTTTCTGGCTGTATTGAGTTCCTTTGCCAATTGGGAGATGAGCTTTGGTCAGATCAGCGAATGGAGTGGTTTTTAAGCTTTCCTCTCGTGTTTGAAACTGAGCTCTGGGACAAAAGTAACGTTTTCTGGCTGAATTCAGGTTTTTTTGCCAATTCTGGGATACGATTTAGTCTAACTCCTCAGGGAAACCTCAGATCAGCGAATGGAGTGGTTTTTTAGCTTCTCCGACCCAGGACTACACTAAGATGTGTATGGGGTTGAAACGAGCTCTGGGCCAAAAGTTTCTTTTTCTGGCTGTTTTGAGTTCCTTTGCCAATTGGGAGATGAGCTTTGGTCAGATCAGCGAATGGAGTAGTTTTTTAGCTTTCCTGTCATGGGACATAAGCAATATGTATTTCGAAAGCTCAATGAGCGAATGGAATTGTTCTTTAGCTTCCCCGACCCAGGACACCCCTAATATTTGTGTGCTGTTCGAAACCGAGCTCTGGATCAAACGTTTTCTGGCTGAATAAAGGTTTTTTGCCAATTCTGGGCCACGATTTTAGTCTCCTTAGGGAAAGTTGAGGTCAGCGAATGGAGTGGTTTTTTAGCTTCTCCGACCCAGGACTCCACTAAGATGTGTATGGGGTTGAAACGAGCTCTGGGCCAAAAGTTTCTTTTTCTGGCTGTATTGAGTTCCTTTGCCAATTGGGAGGAGCTTTGGTCAGATCAGCGAATGGAGTGGTTTTTTAGCTTTCTTGTATGTGGTTCCGAACCGAGCTCTGGGTCAAAAGTTAGGTTTTCTGGCTGAATTCAGGTTTTTTTTCCAATTCTGGGATACCATTTAGTCTAACTCCTCAGGGAAAGTTCAGATCAGCGAATGGGGTGGTTTTTTAGCTTCCCCAATTCAGGACACCACTAACATATGGATGTGGTTCGAAACTGAGCTCTGGGTCAAAAGTTACGTTTCTGTCTCAATTGGGCTCTATTGCCAATTCTGATATTAGATTTAGTGTAAATCCTCAGGGAAAGCTCAGATCAGAGAATGGAGTGGTTTTTTATAATCCCCGACTCAGGACACCACTAACATATGCATGTTGTTCGAAACCGAGCTCTGTGTCAAAAATTACGTTTTCTGGCTGAATTGAGTTCCTTTGCCAATTGGGACATGAGCTTTGGTCAGATCAGAGAATGGAGTGGTTTTTTAGATTTCCTGTCGTGTTCGAAACTGAGCTTAGGGACAAAGGTTACGTTTTCTGGCGGAATAGAGTTCCTTTGCCATATGGGAGATAAGCTTTGGTAAAACTACTCAAGGAAAGCTCAGATGAGCGAATGGAATTGTTCTTTAGCTTCCCCGATTTAGGACACCACTAATATGTGTATGTTCGAAACCGAGTCAAAAATTACGTTTTCTGACTAAATTCAGGTTTTTTTTCTAATTCTGGGATACGATTTAGTCTAACTCCTCAGGGAAAGTTCAGATCAGCGAAAGGAATGGTTTTTTAGCTTCCCCGACCCAGAACACCACTAAGATATGTGTGTGGTTGAAACGAGCTCTGGGCCAAAAGTTCCCATTTCTGGCTTAATTCAGTTCCTTTGCCAATTGGGAGATGAGCTTTGGTCAGATCAGCGAATGGAATGGTTTTTTAGCTTCCCCAACCCAGGACACTACTAAGATATGCATGTGGTTCGAAACTGAGCTGTGGGTCAAAAGTTACCTTTCTGGCTGAATTGGGCTCTTTTGCCAATTCTGATATTAGCTTTGGTCTAACTCCTCAGGGAAAGCTCAGATCAGCGAATGGAGTGGTTTTTTAGCTTTCCGGACCCAGGACCCAACTGTGTATGTGGTTCAGTACCGAGCTCTGGGCCAAATGTTCCTTTTTCTGGCTGAATTGAGTTCCTTTGCCATTTGGGACGTAATCTTTGGTCTAACTCCTCAGGGAAACCTCAGATCAGCGAATGGAGTGGTTTTTTAGCTTCTCCGACCCAGGACTCCACTAAGATGTGTATGGGGTTGAAACGAGCTCTGGGCCAAAAGTTTCTTTTTCTGGCTGTATTGAGTTCCTTTGCCAATTGGGAGGAGCTTTGGTCAGATCAGCGAATGGAGTGGTTTTTTAGCTTTCTTGTATGTGGTTCCGAACCGAGCTCTGGGTCAAAAGTTAGGTTTTCTGGCTGAATTCAGGTTTTTTTTCCAATTCTGGGATACCATTTAGTCTAACTCCTCAGGGAAAGTTCAGATCAGCGAATGGGGTGGTTTTTTAGCTTCCCCAATTCAGGACACCACTAACATATGGATGTGGTTCGAAACTGAGCTCTGGGTCAAAAGTTACGTTTCTGTCTCAATTGGGCTCTATTGCCAATTCTGATATTAGATTTAGTGTAAATCCTCAGGGAAAGCTCAGATCAGAGAATGGAGTGGTTTTTTATAATCCCCGACTCAGGACACCACTAACATATGCATGTTGTTCGAAACCGAGCTCTGTGTCAAAAATTACGTTTTCTGGCTGAATTGAGTTCCTTTGCCAATTGGGACATGAGCTTTGGTCAGATCAGAGAATGGAGTGGTTTTTTAGATTTCCTGTCGTGTTCGAAACTGAGCTTAGGGACAAAGGTTACGTTTTCTGGCGGAATAGAGTTCCTTTGCCATATGGGAGATAAGCTTTGGTAAAACTACTCAAGGAAAGCTCAGATGAGCGAATGGAATTGTTCTTTAGCTTCCCCGATTTAGGACACCACTAATATGTGTATGTTCGAAACCGAGTCAAAAATTACGTTTTCTGACTAAATTCAGGTTTTTTTTCTAATTCTGGGATACGATTTAGTCTAACTCCTCAGGGAAAGTTCAGATCAGCGAAAGGAATGGTTTTTTAGCTTCCCCGACCCAGAACACCACTAAGATATGTGTGTGGTTGAAACGAGCTCTGGGCCAAAAGTTCCCATTTCTGGCTTAATTCAGTTCCTTTGCCAATTGGGAGATGAGCTTTGGTCAGATCAGCGAATGGAATGGTTTTTTAGCTTCCCCAACCCAGGACACTACTAAGATATGCATGTGGTTCGAAACTGAGCTGTGGGTCAAAAGTTACCTTTCTGGCTGAATTGGGCTCTTTTGCCAATTCTGATATTAGCTTTGGTCTAACTCCTCAGGGAAAGCTCAGATCAGCGAATGGAGTGGTTTTTTAGCTTTCCGGACCCAGGACCCAACTGTGTATGTGGTTCAGTACCGAGCTCTGGGCCAAATGTTCCTTTTTCTGGCTGAATTGAGTTCCTTTGCCATTTGGGACGTAATCTTTGGTCTAACTCCTCAGGGAAACCTCAGATCAGCGAATGGAGTGGTTTTTTAGCTTCTCCGACCCAGGACTACACTAAGATGTGTATGGGGTTGAAACGAGCTCTGGGCCAAAAGTTTCTTTTTCTGGCTGTATTGAGTTCCTTTGCCAATTGGGAGGAGCTTTGGTCAGATCAGCGAATGGTTTTTTTTAGCTTTCCTGTATGTGGTTCCGAGCTCTGGGTCAAACGTTTTCTGGCTGAATAAAGATTTTTTGCCAATTCTGGGCCACGATTTAGTCTAACTCCACAGGGAATGTTCAGATCAGCGAATGGAATGGTTCTTTAGCTTCCTCGACCCAGGACACCACTAAGATGTAATGTGGTTCGGAACGGAGCTCTGGGTGAAAAGTTACGTTTTCTGGCTGAATAGAGTTCCTTTGGGAGATAAGCTTTGGTCTAACTCCTCAGGGAAAGCTCAATGAGCGAACGGAATTGTTCTTTAGCTTCCCCGACCCAGGAAACCACTAATATGGGTCAAAAGTTAGGTTTTCTGGCTGAATTCAGGTTTTTTTCCAATTCTGGGATACTATTTAGTCTAACTCCTCAGGGAACCTTCAGATCAGCGAATGGAATGGTTCTTTAGCTTCCCCGACCCAGGAAACCACTAAGATGTGTATGTGGTTGAAATGAGCTCTGGGCCTAAAGTTCCTTTTTTCTGGCTGTATTGAGTTCCTTTGCCATTTGGGATGTAAGCTTTGGTCCAACTCCACAGGGAAACCTCGGATCAGCGAATGGAGTGGTTTTTTAGCTTCCCCGACCCAGGACACCACTAAGATGTATATGTGGTTGAAACGAACTCTGGGTCAAAAGTTCCTTTTTCTGGCTGTATTGAGTTCCTTTGCCAATTGGGAGATGAGCTTTGGTCAGATCAGCGAATGGAGTGGTTTTTAAGCTTTCCTCTCGTGTTTGAAACTGAGCTCTGGGACAAAAGTAACGTTTTCTGGCTGAATTCAGGTTTTTTTGCCAATTCTGGGATACGATTTAGTCTAACTCCTCAGGGAAACCTCAGATCAGCGAATGGAGTGGTTTTTTAGCTTCTCCGACCCAGGACTACACTAAGATGTGTATGGGGTTGAAACGAGCTCTGGGCCAAAAGTTTCTTTTTCTGGCTGTTTTGAGTTCCTTTGCCAATTGGGAGATGAGCTTTGGTCAGATCAGCGAATGGAGTAGTTTTTTAGCTTTCCTGTCATGGGACATAAGCAATATGTTTTTCGAAAGCTCAATGAGCGAATGGAATTGTTCTTTAGCTTCCCCGACCCAGGACACCACTAATATGTGTATGTTGTTCGAAACCGAGCTCTGGATCAAACGTTTTCTGGCTGAATAAAGGTTTTTTGCCAATTCTGGGCCACGATTTTAGTCTCCTTAGGGAAAGTTGAGGTCAGCGAATGGAGTGGTTTTTTAGCTTCTCCGACCCAGGACTCCACTAAGATGTGTATGGGGTTGAAACGAGCTCTGGGCCAAAAGTTTCTTTTTCTGGCTGTATTGAGTTCCTTTGCCAATTGGGAGGAGCTTGGGTCAGATCAGCGAATGGAGTGGTTTTTTAGCTTTCTTGTATGTGGTTCCGAACCGAGCTCTGGGTCAAAAGTTAGGTTTTCTGGCTGAATTCAGGTTTTTTTTCCAATTCTGGGATACCATTTAGTCTAACTCCTCAGGGAAAGTTCAGATCAGCGAATGGGGTGGTTTTTTAGCTTCCCCAATTCAGGACACCACTAACATATGGATGTGGTTCGAAACTGAGCTCTGGGTCAAAAGTTACGTTTCTGTCTCAATTGGGCTCTATTGCCAATTCTGATATTAGATTTAGTGTAAATCCTCAGGGAAAGCTCAGATCAGAGAATGGAGTGGTTTTTTATAATCCCCGACTCAGGACACCACTAACATATGCATGTTGTTCGAAACCGAGCTCTGTGTCAAAAATTACGTTTTCTGGCTGAATTGAGTTCCTTTGCCAATTGGGACATGAGCTTTGGTCAGATCAGAGAATGGAGTGGTTTTTTAGATTTCCTGTCGTGTTCGAAACTGAGCTTAGGGACAAAGGTTACGTTTTCTGGCGGAATAGAGTTCCTTTGCCATATGGGAGATAAGCTTTGGTAAAACTACTCAAGGAAAGCTCAGATGAGCGAATGGAATTGTTCTTTAGCTTCCCCGATTTAGGACACCACTAATATGTGTATGTTCGAAACCGAGTCAAAAATTACGTTTTCTGACTAAATTCAGGTTTTTTTTCTAATTCTGGGATACGATTTAGTCTAACTCCTCAGGGAAAGTTCAGATCAGCGAAAGGAATGGTTTTTTAGCTTCCCCGACCCAGAACACCACTAAGATATGTGTGTGGTTGAAACGAGCTCTGGGCCAAAAGTTCCCATTTCTGGCTTAATTCAGTTCCTTTGCCAATTGGGAGATGAGCTTTGGTCAGATCAGCGAATGGAATGGTTTTTTAGCTTCCCCAACCCAGGACACTACTAAGATATGCATGTGGTTCGAAACTGAGCTGTGGGTCAAAAGTTACCTTTCTGGCTGAATTGGGCTCTTTTGCCAATTCTGATATTAGCTTTGGTCTAACTCCTCAGGGAAAGCTCAGATCAGCGAATGGAGTGGTTTTTTAGCTTTCCGGACCCAGGACCCAACTGTGTATGTGGTTCGGTACCGAGCTCTGGGCCAAATGTTCCTTTTTCTGGCTGAATTGAGTTCCTTTGCCATTTGGGACGTAATCTTTGGTCTAACTCCTCAGGGAAACCTCAGATCAGCGAATGGAGTGGTTTTTTAGCTTCTCCGACCCAGGACTACACTAAGATGTGTATGGGGTTGAAACGAGCTCTGGGCCAAAAGTTTCTTTTTCTGGCTGTATTGAGTTCCTTTGCCAATTGGGAGGAGCTTTGGTCAGATCAGCGAATGGTTTTTTTTAGCTTTCCTGTATGTGGTTCCGAGCTCTGGGTCAAACGTTTTCTGGCTGAATAAAGATTTTTTGCCAATTCTGGGCCACGATTTAGTCTAACTCCACAGGGAATGTTCAGATCAGCGAATGGAATGGTTCTTTAGCTTCCTCGACCCAGGACACCACTAAGATGTAATGTGGTTCGGAACGGAGCTCTGGGTGAAAAGTTACGTTTTCTGGCTGAATAGAGTTCCTTTGGGAGATAAGCTTTGGTCTAACTCCTCAGGGAAAGCTCAATGAGCGAACGGAATTGTTCTTTAGCTTCCCCGACCCAGGAAACCACTAATATGGGTCAAAAGTTAGGTTTTCTGGCTGAATTCAGGTTTTTTTCCAATTCTGGGATACTATTTAGTCTAACTCCTCAGGGAACCTTCAGATCAGCGAATGGAATGGTTCTTTAGCTTCCCCGACCCAGGAAACCACTAAGATGTGTATGTGGTTGAAATGAGCTCTGGGCCTAAAGTTCCTTTTTTCTGGCTGTATTGAGTTCCTTTGCCATTTGGGATGTAAGCTTTGGTCCAACTCCACAGGGAAACCTCGGATCAGCGAATGGAGTGGTTTTTTAGCTTCCCCGACCCAGGACACCACTAAGATGTATATGTGGTTGAAACGAACTCTGGGTCAAAAGTTCCTTTTTCTGGCTGTATTGAGTTCCTTTGCCAATTGGGAGATGAGCTTTGGTCAGATCAGCGAATGGAGTGGTTTTTAAGCTTTCCTCTCGTGTTTGAAACTGAGCTCTGGGACAAAAGTAACGTTTTCTGGCTGAATTCAGGTTTTTTTGCCAATTCTGGGATACGATTTAGTCTAACTCCTCAGGGAAACCTCAGATCAGCGAATGGAGTGGTTTTTTAGCTTCTCCGACCCAGGACTACACTAAGATGTGTATGGGGTTGAAACGAGCTCTGGGCCAAAAGTTTCTTTTTCTGGCTGTTTTGAGTTCCTTTGCCAATTGGGAGATGAGCTTTGGTCAGATCAGCGAATGGAGTAGTTTTTTAGCTTTCCTGTCATGGGACATAAGCAATATGTATTTCGAAAGCTCAATGAGCGAATGGAATTGTTCTTTAGCTTCCCCGACCCAGGACACCCCTAATATTTGTGTGCTGTTCGAAACCGAGCTCTGGATCAAACGTTTTCTGGCTGAATAAAGGTTTTTTGCCAATTCTGGGCCACGATTTTAGTCTCCTTAGGGAAAGTTGAGGTCAGCGAATGGAGTGGTTTTTTAGCTTCTCCGACCCAGGACTCCACTAAGATGTGTATGGGGTTGAAACGAGCTCTGGGCCAAAAGTTTCTTTTTCTGGCTGTATTGAGTTCCTTTGCCAATTGGGAGGAGCTTTGGTCAGATCAGCGAATGGAGTGGTTTTTTAGCTTTCTTGTATGTGGTTCCGAACCGAGCTCTGGGTCAAAAGTTAGGTTTTCTGGCTGAATTCAGGTTTTTTTTCCAATTCTGGGATACCATTTAGTCTAACTCCTCAGGGAAAGTTCAGATCAGCGAATGGGGTGGTTTTTTAGCTTCCCCAATTCAGGACACCACTAACATATGGATGTGGTTCGAAACTGAGCTCTGGGTCAAAAGTTACGTTTCTGTCTCAATTGGGCTCTATTGCCAATTCTGATATTAGATTTAGTGTAAATCCTCAGGGAAAGCTCAGATCAGAGAATGGAGTGGTTTTTTATAATCCCCGACTCAGGACACCACTAACATATGCATGTTGTTCGAAACCGAGCTCTGTGTCAAAAATTACGTTTTCTGGCTGAATTGAGTTCCTTTGCCAATTGGGACATGAGCTTTGGTCAGATCAGAGAATGGAGTGGTTTTTTAGATTTCCTGTCGTGTTCGAAACTGAGCTTAGGGACAAAGGTTACGTTTTCTGGCGGAATAGAGTTCCTTTGCCATATGGGAGATAAGCTTTGGTAAAACTACTCAAGGAAAGCTCAGATGAGCGAATGGAATTGTTCTTTAGCTTCCCCGATTTAGGACACCACTAATATGTGTATGTTCGAAACCGAGTCAAAAATTACGTTTTCTGACTAAATTCAGGTTTTTTTTCTAATTCTGGGATACGATTTAGTCTAACTCCTCAGGGAAAGTTCAGATCAGCGAAAGGAATGGTTTTTTAGCTTCCCCGACCCAGAACACCACTAAGATATGTGTGTGGTTGAAACGAGCTCTGGGCCAAAAGTTCCCATTTCTGGCTTAATTCAGTTCCTTTGCCAATTGGGAGATGAGCTTTGGTCAGATCAGCGAATGGAATGGTTTTTTAGCTTCCCCAACCCAGGACACTACTAAGATATGCATGTGGTTCGAAACTGAGCTGTGGGTCAAAAGTTACCTTTCTGGCTGAATTGGGCTCTTTTGCCAATTCTGATATTAGCTTTGGTCTAACTCCTCAGGGAAAGCTCAGATCAGCGAATGGAGTGGTTTTTTAGCTTTCCGGACCCAGGACCCAACTGTGTATGTGGTTCAGTACCGAGCTCTGGGCCAAATGTTCCTTTTTCTGGCTGAATTGAGTTCCTTTGCCATTTGGGACGTAATCTTTGGTCTAACTCCTCAGGGAAACCTCAGATCAGCGAATGGAGTGGTTTTTTAGCTTCTCCGACCCAGGACTACACTAAGATGTGTATGGGGTTGAAACGAGCTCTGGGCCAAAAGTTTCTTTTTCTGGCTGTATTGAGTTCCTTTGCCAATTGGGAGGAGCTTTGGTCAGATCAGCGAATGGTTTTTTTTAGCTTTCCTGTATGTGGTTCCGAGCTCTGGGTCAAACGTTTTCTGGCTGAATAAAGATTTTTTGCCAATTCTGGGCCACGATTTAGTCTAACTCCACAGGGAATGTTCAGATCAGCGAATGGAATGGTTCTTTAGCTTCCTCGACCCAGGACACCACTAAGATGTAATGTGGTTCGGAACGGAGCTCTGGGTGAAAAGTTACGTTTTCTGGCTGAATAGAGTTCCTTTGGGAGATAAGCTTTGGTCTAACTCCTCAGGGAAAGCTCAATGAGCGAACGGAATTGTTCTTTAGCTTCCCCGACCCAGGAAACCACTAATATGGGTCAAAAGTTAGGTTTTCTGGCTGAATTCAGGTTTTTTTCCAATTCTGGGATACTATTTAGTCTAACTCCTCAGGGAACCTTCAGATCAGCGAATGGAATGGTTCTTTAGCTTCCCCGACCCAGGAAACCACTAAGATGTGTATGTGGTTGAAATGAGCTCTGGGCCTAAAGTTCCTTTTTTCTGGCTGTATTGAGTTCCTTTGCCATTTGGGATGTAAGCTTTGGTCCAACTCCACAGGGAAACCTCGGATCAGCGAATGGAGTGGTTTTTTAGCTTCCCCGACCCAGGACACCACTAAGATGTATATGTGGTTGAAACGAACTCTGGGTCAAAAGTTCCTTTTTCTGGCTGTATTGAGTTCCTTTGCCAATTGGGAGATGAGCTTTGGTCAGATCAGCGAATGGAGTGGTTTTTAAGCTTTCCTCTCGTGTTTGAAACTGAGCTCTGGGACAAAAGTAACGTTTTCTGGCTGAATTCAGGTTTTTTTGCCAATTCTGGGATACGATTTAGTCTAACTCCTCAGGGAAACCTCAGATCAGCGAATGGAGTGGTTTTTTAGCTTCTCCGACCCAGGACTACACTAAGATGTGTATGGGGTTGAAACGAGCTCTGGGCCAAAAGTTTCTTTTTCTGGCTGTTTTGAGTTCCTTTGCCAATTGGGAGATGAGCTTTGGTCAGATCAGCGAATGGAGTAGTTTTTTAGCTTTCCTGTCATGGGACATAAGCAATATGTTTTTCGAAAGCTCAATGAGCGAATGGAATTGTTCTTTAGCTTCCCCGACCCAGGACACCACTAATATGTGTATGTTGTTCGAAACCGAGCTCTGGATCAAACGTTTTCTGGCTGAATAAAGGTTTTTTGCCAATTCTGGGCCACGATTTTAGTCTCCTTAGGGAAAGTTGAGGTCAGCGAATGGAGTGGTTTTTTAGCTTCTCCGACCCAGGACTCCACTAAGATGTGTATGGGGTTGAAACGAGCTCTGGGCCAAAAGTTTCTTTTTCTGGCTGTATTGAGTTCCTTTGCCAATTGGGAGGAGCTTTGGTCAGATCAGCGAATGGAGTGGTTTTTTAGCTTTCTTGTATGTGGTTCCGAACCGAGCTCTGGGTCAAAAGTTAGGTTTTCTGGCTGAATTCAGGTTTTTTTTCCAATTCTGGGATACCATTTAGTCTAACTCCTCAGGGAAAGTTCAGATCAGCGAATGGGGTGGTTTTTTAGCTTCCCCAATTCAGGACACCACTAACATATGGATGTGGTTCGAAACTGAGCTCTGGGTCAAAAGTTACGTTTCTGTCTCAATTGGGCTCTATTGCCAATTCTGATATTAGATTTAGTGTAAATCCTCAGGGAAAGCTCAGATCAGAGAATGGAGTGGTTTTTTATAATCCCCGACTCAGGACACCACTAACATATGCATGTTGTTCGAAACCGAGCTCTGTGTCAAAAATTACGTTTTCTGGCTGAATTGAGTTCCTTTGCCAATTGGGACATGAGCTTTGGTCAGATCAGAGAATGGAGTGGTTTTTTAGATTTCCTGTCGTGTTCGAAACTGAGCTTAGGGACAAAGGTTACGTTTTCTGGCGGAATAGAGTTCCTTTGCCATATGGGAGATAAGCTTTGGTAAAACTACTCAAGGAAAGCTCAGATGAGCGAATGGAATTGTTCTTTAGCTTCCCCGATTTAGGACACCACTAATATGTGTATGTTCGAAACCGAGTCAAAAATTACGTTTTCTGACTAAATTCAGGTTTTTTTTCTAATTCTGGGATACGATTTAGTCTAACTCCTCAGGGAAAGTTCAGATCAGCGAAAGGAATGGTTTTTTAGCTTCCCCGACCCAGAACACCACTAAGATATGTGTGTGGTTGAAACGAGCTCTGGGCCAAAAGTTCCCATTTCTGGCTTAATTCAGTTCCTTTGCCAATTGGGAGATGAGCTTTGGTCAGATCAGCGAATGGAATGGTTTTTTAGCTTCCCCAACCCAGGACACTACTAAGATATGCATGTGGTTCGAAACTGAGCTGTGGGTCAAAAGTTACCTTTCTGGCTGAATTGGGCTCTTTTGCCAATTCTGATATTAGCTTTGGTCTAACTCCTCAGGGAAAGCTCAGATCAGCGAATGGAGTGGTTTTTTAGCTTTCCGGACCCAGGACCCAACTGTGTATGTGGTTCAGTACCGAGCTCTGGGCCAAATGTTCCTTTTTCTGGCTGAATTGAGTTCCTTTGCCATTTGGGACGTAATCTTTGGTCTAACTCCTCAGGGAAACCTCAGATCAGCGAATGGAGTGGTTTTTTAGCTTCTCCGACCCAGGACTACACTAAGATGTGTATGGGGTTGAAACGAGCTCTGGGCCAAAAGTTTCTTTTTCTGGCTGTATTGAGTTCCTTTGCCAATTGGGAGGAGCTTTGGTCAGATCAGCGAATGGTTTTTTTTAGCTTTCCTGTATGTGGTTCCGAGCTCTGGGTCAAACGTTTTCTGGCTGAATAAAGATTTTTTGCCAATTCTGGGCCACGATTTAGTCTAACTCCACAGGGAATGTTCAGATCAGCGAATGGAATGGTTCTTTAGCTTCCTCGACCCAGGACACCACTAAGATGTAATGTGGTTCGGAACGGAGCTCTGGGTGAAAAGTTACGTTTTCTGGCTGAATAGAGTTCCTTTGGGAGATAAGCTTTGGTCTAACTCCTCAGGGAAAGCTCAATGAGCGAACGGAATTGTTCTTTAGCTTCCCCGACCCAGGAAACCACTAATATGGGTCAAAAGTTAGGTTTTCTGGCTGAATTCAGGTTTTTTTCCAATTCTGGGATACTATTTAGTCTAACTCCTCAGGGAACCTTCAGATCAGCGAATGGAATGGTTCTTTAGCTTCCCCGACCCAGGAAACCACTAAGATGTGTATGTGGTTGAAATGAGCTCTGGGCCTAAAGTTCCTTTTTTCTGGCTGTATTGAGTTCCTTTGCCATTTGGGATGTAAGCTTTGGTCCAACTCCACAGGGAAACCTCGGATCAGCGAATGGAGTGGTTTTTTAGCTTCCCCGACCCAGGACACCACTAAGATGTATATGTGGTTGAAACGAACTCTGGGTCAAAAGTTCCTTTTTCTGGCTGTATTGAGTTCCTTTGCCAATTGGGAGATGAGCTTTGGTCAGATCAGCGAATGGAGTGGTTTTTAAGCTTTCCTCTCGTGTTTGAAACTGAGCTCTGGGACAAAAGTAACGTTTTCTGGCTGAATTCAGGTTTTTTTGCCAATTCTGGGATACGATTTAGTCTAACTCCTCAGGGAAACCTCAGATCAGCGAATGGAGTGGTTTTTTAGCTTCTCCGACCCAGGACTACACTAAGATGTGTATGGGGTTGAAACGAGCTCTGGGCCAAAAGTTTCTTTTTCTGGCTGTTTTGAGTTCCTTTGCCAATTGGGAGATGAGCTTTGGTCAGATCAGCGAATGGAGTAGTTTTTTAGCTTTCCTGTCATGGGACATAAGCAATATGTTTTTCGAAAGCTCAATGAGCGAATGGAATTGTTCTTTAGCTTCCCCGACCCAGGACACCACTAATATGTGTATGTTGTTCGAAACCGAGCTCTGGATCAAACGTTTTCTGGCTGAATAAAGGTTTTTTGCCAATTCTGGGCCACGATTTTAGTCTCCTTAGGGAAAGTTGAGGTCAGCGAATGGAGTGGTTTTTTAGCTTCTCCGACCCAGGACTCCACTAAGATGTGTATGGGGTTGAAACGAGCTCTGGGCCAAAAGTTTCTTTTTCTGGCTGTATTGAGTTCCTTTGCCAATTGGGAGGAGCTTGGGTCAGATCAGCGAATGGAGTGGTTTTTTAGCTTTCTTGTATGTGGTTCCGAACCGAGCTCTGGGTCAAAAGTTAGGTTTTCTGGCTGAATTCAGGTTTTTTTTCCAATTCTGGGATACCATTTAGTCTAACTCCTCAGGGAAAGTTCAGATCAGCGAATGGGGTGGTTTTTTAGCTTCCCCAATTCAGGACACCACTAACATATGGATGTGGTTCGAAACTGAGCTCTGGGTCAAAAGTTACGTTTCTGTCTCAATTGGGCTCTATTGCCAATTCTGATATTAGATTTAGTGTAAATCCTCAGGGAAAGCTCAGATCAGAGAATGGAGTGGTTTTTTATAATCCCCGACTCAGGACACCACTAACATATGCATGTTGTTCGAAACCGAGCTCTGTGTCAAAAATTACGTTTTCTGGCTGAATTGAGTTCCTTTGCCAATTGGGACATGAGCTTTGGTCAGATCAGAGAATGGAGTGGTTTTTTAGATTTCCTGTCGTGTTCGAAACTGAGCTTAGGGACAAAGGTTACGTTTTCTGGCGGAATAGAGTTCCTTTGCCATATGGGAGATAAGCTTTGGTAAAACTACTCAAGGAAAGCTCAGATGAGCGAATGGAATTGTTCTTTAGCTTCCCCGATTTAGGACACCACTAATATGTGTATGTTCGAAACCGAGTCAAAAATTACGTTTTCTGACTAAATTCAGGTTTTTTTTCTAATTCTGGGATACGATTTAGTCTAACTCCTCAGGGAAAGTTCAGATCAGCGAAAGGAATGGTTTTTTAGCTTCCCCGACCCAGAACACCACTAAGATATGTGTGTGGTTGAAACGAGCTCTGGGCCAAAAGTTCCCATTTCTGGCTTAATTCAGTTCCTTTGCCAATTGGGAGATGAGCTTTGGTCAGATCAGCGAATGGAATGGTTTTTTAGCTTCCCCAACCCAGGACACTACTAAGATATGCATGTGGTTCGAAACTGAGCTGTGGGTCAAAAGTTACCTTTCTGGCTGAATTGGGCTCTTTTGCCAATTCTGATATTAGCTTTGGTCTAACTCCTCAGGGAAAGCTCAGATCAGCGAATGGAGTGGTTTTTTAGCTTTCCGGACCCAGGACCCAACTGTGTATGTGGTTCGGTACCGAGCTCTGGGCCAAATGTTCCTTTTTCTGGCTGAATTGAGTTCCTTTGCCATTTGGGACGTAATCTTTGGTCTAACTCCTCAGGGAAACCTCAGATCAGCGAATGGAGTGGTTTTTTAGCTTCTCCGACCCAGGACTACACTAAGATGTGTATGGGGTTGAAACGAGCTCTGGGCCAAAAGTTTCTTTTTCTGGCTGTATTGAGTTCCTTTGCCAATTGGGAGGAGCTTTGGTCAGATCAGCGAATGGTTTTTTTTAGCTTTCCTGTATGTGGTTCCGAGCTCTGGGTCAAACGTTTTCTGGCTGAATAAAGGTTTTTTGCCAATTCTGGGCCACGATTTAATCTAACTCCACAGGGAATGTTCAGATCAGCGAATGGAATGGTTCTTTAGCTTCCTCGACCCAGGACACCACTAAGATGTAATGTGGTTCGGAACGGAGCTCTGGGTGAAAAGTTACGTTTTCTGGCTGAATAGAGTTCCTTTGGGAGATAAGCTTTGGTCTAACTCCTCAGGGAAAGCTCAATGAGCGAACGGAATTGTTCTTTAGCTTCCCCGACCCAGGAAACCACTAATATGGGTCAAAAGTTAGGTTTTCTGGCTGAATTCAGGTTTTTTTCCAATTCTGGGATACTATTTAGTCTAACTCCTCAGGGAACCTTCAGATCAGCGAATGGAATGGTTCTTTAGCTTCCCCGACCCAGGAAACCACTAAGATGTGTATGTGGTTGAAATGAGCTCTGGGCCTAAAGTTCCTTTTTTCTGGCTGTATTGAGTTCCTTTGCCATTTGGGATGTAAGCTTTGGTCCAACTCCACAGGGAAACCTCGGATCAGCGAATGGAGTGGTTTTTTAGCTTCCCCGACCCAGGACACCACTAAGATGTATATGTGGTTGAAACGAACTCTGGGTCAAAAGTTCCTTTTTCTGGCTGTATTGAGTTCCTTTGCCAATTGGGAGATGAGCTTTGGTCAGATCAGCGAATGGAGTGGTTTTTAAGATTTCCTCTCGTGTTTGAAACTGAGCTCTGGGACAAAAGTAACGTTTTCTGGCTAAATTCAGGTTTTTTTGCCAATTCTTGGATACGATTTAGTCTAACTCCTCAGGGAAAATTCAGGTCATCGAATGGAGTGGTTTTGTAGCTTCCCTGACCCAGGATCCTACTAAGATGTGTATGTGGTTCCGAACCGAGCTCTGGGTCAAAAGTTCCTTTTTCTGGCTGAATTGTTCCTTTGCCATTTGGGAGGAGCTTTGGTCAGATCAGCGAATGGAGTGGTTTTTTAGCTTCTCCGACCCAGGACTCCACTAAGATGTGTATGGGGTTGAAACGAGCTCTGGGCCAAAAGTTCCTTTTTCTGGCTGTATTGAGTTCCTTTGCCAATTGGGAGGAGCTTTGGTCAGATCAGCGAATGGAGTGGTTTTTTAGCTTTCTTGTATGTGGTTCCGAACCGAGCTCTGGGTCAAAAGTTTTCTGGCTGAATTCAGGTTTTTTTCCTATTCTGGGATAGTATTTAGTCTAACTCCTCAGGGAAAGTTCAGATCAGCGAATGGAATGGTTTTTTTAGCTTCCCTGACCCAGGACACCAATATGTGTCTGGTTGAAACGAGCTCTGGGTAAAAAGTTGCCATTTCTGGCTTGAGTTCCTTTGCCAATTGGGAGATGAGCTTTGGTCAGATCAGCGAATGGAGTGGTTTTTTTAGCTTTCCTGTCATGCAATATGTATTTCGAAAGCTCAATGAGCGAATGGAATTGTTCTTTAGCTTCCCTGACCCAGGACACCACTAAGATTTGTATGTGTTTCGGTACCGAGCTCTGGGTCAAAAGTCACGATTTCTCGCTGAATTGAGTTCCTTTGCAATTGGGAGATAAGCTTGTTCTAACTCCCCAGGGAAACCTCAGATCAGCGAATGGAGTGGTTTTTTACCTTCTTCGACCCAGGACTCCACTAAGATGTGGTTGAAACGAGCTCTGGGCCAAAAGTTGCTTTTTCTGGCTGTATTGAGTTCCTTTGCCAATTGGGAGATGAGCTTTGGTCAGATCAGCGAATGGAGTGGTTTTTTAGCTTCCCCGATTTTGGACACCACTAATATGTGTATGTTCGAAACCGACTCAAAAGTTACGTTTTCTGGCTAAATTCAGGTTTTTTTTCCAATTCTGGGATACGATTTAGTCTAACTCCTCAGGGAAAGTTCAGATCAGCGAATGGAATGGTTTTTTTAGCTTCCCCGACCCAGGACACCACTAAGATATATATGTGGTTGAAACGAGCTCTGGGTCAAAAGTTCCCATTTCTGGCTTAATTGAGTTCCTTTGCCAATTGCGAGATGACGTTTGGTTCCTTTTCTTCCGGATTAGAGTATAATATATTTTCTTTTTCTTTTTCTCCTGCCTTTCTTCTTTTGATAAATCATTCAAGATGGTGGACGTCCCTAATGCTTCTCCTCCCCCTCCTCCTCCTCCTCCTCCGATTTCCTTCCCAACAAGCCTGTGAGGTAGGCTGCCCTGAGAGAGAGGGACTGGACCAAAGTCACCCAGCCAGCTTTCAAGCCTAAGGCAGGACTAGAACTCCCCTAGTCACCCATCAGGCTTTCATCCCAAAGAGGGACTGGAACTCACCGGCTCCTGGTTTGTTGCCTGAGGCCTCAACCACTACACTAAACTGACTAGAGGGATTCTTCTTGGGTTGTTGTTCCCTTGGGAACAGCAGAGGTTCTATGCCACCATGACGACTAGAAACCTTGCTGATTTGTGGGTTTTAGGATTCGAAATGGCAGTTTGTGGAAAAGGGAAATTACGATGTAAATGGGGCAAAACATTAATGCATTTATAAGACCAGAAACCATTTCCTTATCATCTTTCTTTCCCATTTCTTTTTCTATTCTTTTTTCACTATATTATATAATGTAATAATATTATATTGTATTGCATTGTTTGATAGTCCAGTCTAGTCCAGTCACGTCCAGTATAGCATAATAATTTTGTTTAGTATAATAAAATGTAGTATAATAATAATATAGTTTAGTATAGTACAGTTGGCTAACATACTGAATATAATAAAATGCAAACTCTGGAAGGAGGGGAGGAAAAACCAGGGCAGGCCTCCCGCCTAAGGCCTGGCATGCTGACCATTATCTCTCTCTCTCTCACACACACACACACGGCCCCCTTTCTTAAGGGTATCGCTATGGTTGTTAAGTGAGTCACGTGGTTGTTAAGTGAATCTGGCTTCTTCCGGAGTTTGCTCACCTAAAGGTTGCAAAAAGTGATCAGGTGACCCCCAAGACTCTGCAACCGTCATAAGTACGTGTCGTGTGAAATTCTTTCCATTCCATCTCTAGACAGATCCAATTCCTGGGACCACCCGTAAAGCCCCAAAGGGCCTCTTCCAAGTAGAAATAAAAGAATTCTGCGTTTTCTTTCTTGAATCAGTCAATTTAGCCGTCTCTGCCAACTGCACCAACCTTTTCTTTGCATGTGTCTAGGCTGCTGCGCACAATACATGACACGGGATCTGGTGATTTCCAAACAAATCGAAGAAGTTTTCCTGGGTGAGTTTCAAAATCCCCTCGCTTGAAGCGGAGACTTTCTCTCCAGAAGCTCTGTCCCTGATCAGGGTTGGATCCTAGTAATCATTTCTTTTCTGGATTCCTTCCAGGTCTCCAGGATCTGCTAGAGGATCGTGAAGCCTCCGTGGCTCAGGCTGCAGCTGAGTCCATGGATGTAATCTTCCAGCTGTATAGCCATCGGATCAACCCTGCTCTCATTAGAAGCCAGTTCCTCTCCAAAGTCACCCGGAGCATCTCCAAGACCAAATTATCATAGTTAAATAGTTTAATCCTTTATTTTATTGTCTTGGCACCTCATACAACAAAGTTGTGCCTTCTTTAGTGTACAGTATATTATACATTAAAATAAATTATATAATTGTATAGAACTATACATTCTATACGATGAAATTGAAGATGCCTGATATTGCATTTCTGTTGCCCTCTACAGTAGAATTCAAGATAATTACTGCTCTGGGATGGGAGCTCTTTTTCAGTCTACTTGTCCTTGTTTTTATTGTCCTGCACCCTCTGCCAGATGGCAATAGTTAAAAAAAAGGGTGCCCAGGAGGAGATGGATCTTTAAGGGTGTTTGAAACTTTCTTAAGGATGCGGGAGCTATAAAGCTCTTCCAAAGAGGGGAAGGGGGCAACCAAGGACCCTCTGGGCACCTCCCTTCCAACTGGTCTTTGGGGAAAGGGAGGAAGCATGAAGATAATTCTTACATTGTGAAGGACCACGAAGGGATGTTGTTGAAACAGGACCTAGCAGGGAGATTTTGGAAACAGAGAAAGCCAGGACAATTTAATTAGAGAGAGAGGAAGCCACGAGAAGGTCCCAGAGCCACAGGTGCCAATGGAGAAGGGTGGTGGCCCCCATTGGTCATCGATGATGTCTAGGACATCTCCACGCTTGGTTGTCTTCCGGCAGAAATTGAAGCATGTAGAGTAGGGCAGATGCCAAGAGCTGAACACTCCCCTGGGGTCCTCCAAAAAGATTCTCCTTATTATCCACATAGATGGACCATTGAATCAAAGCCTTCATGAAAACCTCTGGATCCCACATGGCCTCTTCCCATGGGCCGTGATCGCCTTTGGAAACCATGCAACATTTGTCAACTTAGTTTGTTAAGCCAGGAAGGGGGCTAAGCCCTGGTCCCCTCCTCATATCTGTTACAGGGAGGCCTCTCAAGGTTCAGCCGGGAATGAGCCCAGCATTATCGGTTGTAAGTTGCGTCGGTCATAAACCAAGTCACCCTGGATCCATGATCGATTTTATGACCTTTGAATGAATTAAGGGAGTCGTTCAAAAATACACATTGTAAATTATGATATATTCATGTGACTCGCATAGGTGAGATAGAATACAAAAAGAAATCTAGAATAGAGCTGGAAGGGACCCTGGAGGTCTTCTAGTCCAGCCCCTGCTAAAGTAGGAGACCCTATTGTTCGATCGGGTAAAGGAAGACACAAAAGGCTAGCGATAACAGCTCTTTATTGAAGTACGTGCAAACATCCACTGAGGAGATGGTCGGCCAGCTCCCCTTTTTAAATGAGAGCTGTCCAGCCTCTCAGCCAATCAGTTTCAGTTTTATTTGATTTATGGACCGCCCCCTCTCCCCGAAGGGACTCGGGGCGGTGTACAGGCACTTAAAAAACCATACACAAAGAATAAATACACTTAAAATCAAATTAAACCTAAAGCTGTACAGAATAATAAAAATTAAAAAATCAACTTAAAACCAACCCCTAAAAATTTAAAAGTGCAGAATTGAGGGACTAAACTGGGATTACGCCAGGCCAGCTAAACCAAACAGGTGGGTTTTAAGCTTCTTACGGAAGGAGCGGAGATCGGTAGTTGTTCTGATGTCCGGGGGGAGGTCATTCCAGAGGGTCGGGCCCATCACAGAGAAGGCCCTACTCCTGGGTGCCGCCCGCTGGCACTGCCTCGTGGACGGTACCCGGAGGAGTCCCTCCCGCCGGCAACAGAGGACCTGAGTGGAGACTTCTATTGTTTAGCCGCAATAGCGGGGGGGCGAGTATCTAACACCCCTCCCCTTTAGGATGGAACATTCTAACTGGTAATGTAGTCCTGTAAGTAGGCGGGCCTTTGCGTTGCCCGGCTGGACCTGCACAGTTCAGTTTGCTGGTTGCCCTCACGCAGGTTGGACGGACATGTCGCTTCTTCGGACCCGCCTGATTGAACCTCCTGGAAACTTCTGGTGGTGGTTCTGCCCAGTCCTCATCGACGTCAGATAAGTCCCGTGATGCATCCGGAACAATCGGGAGGTGGTGCTGCTCGAGTTGTGGAGGAATCACTGTTGGTTGTCGGAGTGAGGAGTTGGTTAGTTGGCTCCGGAGTTGGTCGATGTGCCTCCTCCAATGTCATCCGTCCTCGAGTCTTACCGAGTAGGATCTCGGGCCGGTGATGCCGACGATGGTCGCAGGTATCCACAGAGCCCCCCCCCTCTGTGTAATTCTGCGCGTATACCGGGTCGCCTATGCTGAATGATCTGACCTTGCTCGTGGAATCAGGGGGTGTTTCTGTGGAATAGTTGGGGTGTAGCTGGTCCAGGTGGGACCTGAGATGGAAGCCCATGAGGCGTTCGGTTGGGCTTTTTCCAGTAGTGGGGCTGGGTGAGATGTGTTGTATTAGCAGGTAGTGGTCTATTCGCGTTTGCCAGTTGCTCGGGCCCATCTTGTTGAGGGCTTCCTTTGCGGATCTCACCATACGCTCCACCTGGCCATTGGAAGCCGGATGAAACTATGTGACTAGGGCATGTCGGATTACTTGTGCCACAAAGAACTCCTCAAAACCCCTGGCCGTGAATTGTGGGCCATTGTCTGACACTAGCACGTCGGGGAAACTGTGAGTTGTGAACAGCTTCTGTAGCATCTTGATGACTGCATCTGTGGTAGTGGATGTCATCAGGACTACCTCTAGCCACTTGGAGAATGTGTCCACAATTATGAGGAAAATTTGGCTGTGGACAAAGTCTATATGTATTCTAGACCACAGTGCTTGTGGCCGCTCCCACTCTTTTGCGGGCACCTCTGGGGGAACTGGTTTGGATTCCTGGCAGGGTTTGCATGTGGCTACCCACTCCTGTATGTCTCTGTCCATGTTAGACCACCACACATAACTCTTTGCCAGTGCCTTCATCTTGACTATCCCTGGGTGTCCCATGTAAAACGCCTCCAAAACGGCTATTTGTAGATGTTTAGGAATGACCACCTGGTCCCCCCATAGCAGACAACCCTTGATTGCCGACAATTCGTCAGTCTTGAAAACATACATTTTGTATTCCGGCCCAACCGGCCCCTTGGGCCACCCTCTCCACACCCAGTTCAGAATCTGTTTGATGATGGGGTCCTTTGTGGAGTGGCATGCGACGTCATGGGAGGAGATGGGTCTAGAGTCCAGGCAGTCAAGCAGTAGCACCACGGCCTCGGGGGTGGGGTCATCCAGCAGTTCTGGAAGGGGGCAGTGGCTCAATGCGTCAGCGTGTCCTAGTGTGGTGCCTGGGCGGTGGAAGAGCCGATAGGAATAGGCCACCAGGAAAATATTCCATCGGGTCATTCGGGGGGAGAGTGACACCGGAGTGGGGTGTTCTCCCACCAACAGTCCCAGTAGAAGCTTGTGATCTGTAATTAGCTCAAAGTCCCTGCTACAGTTATTCGTGGAATCGCTTGACTCCCACCCCTGCAACCAGGGCTTTGCGGTCCAACTGGCTGAAGTTCCATTCCGCCACGGACAGTGTTCTTGAGTAGAATGTGATGGGGGCTTCCATACCATTCGGCATCCAATGGCTCAGGAGGGCGCCGATGCCGAATGGGGAGGTGTCGCAGGTCAGCACCAAGGGCAGGGTCTGGCCTTGCACGAGGAAAGAGTCTGCGGATAACAATCCTTTCATGGCGGCAAATGCTTTGGCCTCGGCTTTGCCCCATGTCCACTCCACGTTTCTTGCCAGCAGCTGGTGTAGCAGTTCAGCAGCTGTCGCCTTCTGCTTTAAAAACATGCTATAGAAGTTAAGGAGCCTGAGGAACGCCTGCAGCTTGGTCTGATTCCTCGGTGTGGGGGCTTCCTTATTTTTTGGTTAGTTGGGTGAATTCCCGAACCATCGATCATATAACCCAGGAATTCCACTTTTGGTACATTTATTTTACATTTTCCTCTTTTGAGACGGAGGCCCTTGTCTCTGATTCTGCTTGGGATGGCGTGTACTCATTTTAAAAGTTGCGCTTCATTTGCAGCTGATACCAGTATGTCATCAAAATAGGGGACGACTCCAGGTAATCCCTGCAAAAGGCGTTCCATGATACTTTGGAACAGTCCAGGGGCGATACTAACTCTGAATTGCAGGTGGTTACATTTGAAGGCACCCCTGTGCGTCACGATGGTCTGAGCCTCTGCAGTAGCATCATCTACTGGCAGCTGCTGGTATGCCTGCACCAAATCTAATTTTGCAAAAAACATTCCCAGACCAAGGGAGTGTAACAGATGCTGTACTACCGGTACCGGGTATGCGCTTTGTTGAAATCCTTTGTTGATTGTGCATTTATAGTCAGCGCATATTCTGATA
>NC_138565.1:11581820-11584320 GCF_964273705.1 Natrix helvetica
GCATTTGCAGATGATTTGGAATTTATTCTTGAAGAACCATTTGAGACAGCACCCAAATTGTTGGAAAGAATAGAGTATGGAAAAGTAGCAGGCTTGAAAATAAATAAACTAGATGTAGCACTCTTAAGGAGGATAATTATATTAGAATAAAACAACAAATTGCGACTGATTTGATGAAATGGCAAAATCTCCAACTATCAATGTTAGGAAGAATCTCTACAATTAAAATGAACATTTTACCTAGAATTTTGTATCTGTTCCAGACAATTCCAATTCGATTAGGCAAGAACTTTTTTAAAGACCTAAATAAAATAGTCTTATTTGGCAAGGGAATAAAGCAAGAATAAAACTTAAATTGCTACAAGATGCTAGAAGAAGAGGAGGACTGGGCCTACCTGACTGGGAGTTATATTATCAAGCAGCAAACCTGATGTGGATTAAGGAGTGAGTAACATTTAAAACATTCCAGATTATTGAATGTAGAGGCTCATGATTTATTGTAGGGATGGCATGCTTTTTTATGGTATAAGGGAACGAAAGCACATGGTTATTTTTGAAGACATTATATAAGGGAGGCCTTGTTGTTAAACTGGGAAAAGATTAAAAGATCACACTACTTAAAAACTCCAGCCTGGATATCAACCATTGAAGCATTTTCATATCCAATAATATATAAAAAGGAACAAACGGTAAGATATGTTGAAATATTGAATACAGAGGGTGAATTCAAACCTATTCAAGAGTTGAAACAAGAAGGAATAGAAATGAATTGGTATTCATACTTACAGATACAATCTAAATATAATGAAGATAGAAAATCAATAGGTCTTTACAATGAAATGACTGAGAGATAAAGTTTTAATTGGTACTGATGAAAAAGTAATTAAAAATTATATGGATATTTATTAGAGACTAAATTACAAGAGGAACAAGTTAAAGAAACTATGATAGCTTGGGGGAAAAACTTTAGGTATGGGATAGACTTAGAAAAATGGCAGAAGTTGTGGTCTCAAAATTATAAAATGACAATGTCAACTGCATATAGAGAAAATTTGTATAAGATGTTTCACAGGTGGCATCTATCCCCAACGAGAATTGCAAGAATGTCCAAGAATAAATCGGAAAAGTGTTGGAAATGTCATAAGATCCCGGGTTCATATGCTGCCCGCCTCTTTCCCGAATGGATCCGGAGGAGAGAATGTACTTGGAGAAGTGCGGCAGGATCCTGGTGTTGGGGGATCCATCCTGAACCCTCTGATTGATCAAGGGAAAAGCAGCAGACTTTTGTAAGTTTTGTGTTCATCCTATTTGAATGGAGATTAGAGGGGGGTGCTTCTTTCTTCTAACCCTCCCTCGGAATAAGCGGCATTTGAACGATCTCCCTTAAAAGAGAGACAACAAAGGCTGAGTTGTCACTTGAGCTAGCCAACAGTGAAAGATCTTTATCACGATTGCCAGGAATGACTGTGGAGCCTGTTTCCTTTAAAAACCTGGATGGAGAGTTCTGTTTTCTTTCTCCCGGTGGAAAGAGGAGCTAAGATGGCGCCCGCCCTTCTTTGTTTGTTTAATCATAAATGAAGCCTGCCCTTCGAAACCACCTTCAGCCTTACTACTCTCTCTGAGGGAAACCGAGACCCCTTCCTGAAATGTGGTTCTACTGAACTTTGCTTATTAGATACTCTACATTTGGTTTGCCTCGGTGCCCTGGAACTGTGAACGGCCGCTTTTGACTTTGTTTTGTACTTTGGAGACCAGCACAGCTGCGCAATCCTCGGACGCCATTTCCTTGGAAAAAGACTGACATCTCTGAACTTTAAACAAATGGGGCCAAAGAAGCCTCCAACGGGCAAGTCACTCTCAGCCCCCACATCTGCCTCCTCCAATCCCAGTATGCAACAGACAAAGATCACATCATTGCTACAGCAGGAGGGGGCGGGAGAGGGATCAAAAGAACTATCTGTTACTCAAATGTTTCAAGAACTGATGAGGGGGCAGAATGACTTGAAAAAAGAAATGTCAGAGCTAAAAGAAGAACTCAGAGATGTTAAACTTCATATTGCAGAAAATAAACAAAAGATTTTGGTGTTAGAGGAAGGAGCGGCTGGACTGGGGGAATAAATAAAACAATCCGGAAGGGAAATGTAGACTTGGAAAACTTTTTGGCAAAATTAGAATTTGAAAGAATGTCCTTTTTTCTTAGATTCTGGAACCTACCAGAGACAGAAAATGAAGACCTTAAGGATATTATGATTAGCAGACTATATTAAAGAGAGACAAAAATCAGCTGTGGTGGGATATGGATCTAGTCTATAGGATAAACTCAGCATATGCTAGAAGTCATAATGTTCCAAGGGAAGTACATGTTAAATTTCTGAGGAGGACCACAAGGGATGAGGTACTTGGGACCCAAAGGCCATTGAAATATAAAGATGAAGAAATCACCATTCTTAAGAAGATTCCAAAAAAGATAAGAGAGAGAAGGAGGAAGTATTCTTCCTTA
>NC_138565.1:11589320-11729320 GCF_964273705.1 Natrix helvetica
CCCTCCTGGCAAATGTATTATTATCTGGTTATCTTAGGGTTTTTTAATCTGTTGTGTCTGTTTTAGGGATTTTAAAAAAAATTATATTTATTTAGCTTTGTACAGTTCTTTTAATTGCATTTTAACCTCCTCCAAACTGTACATATTTAATTTTTTATTGTATTTTTGTGATATTCTCTATGGACTGTACACCACCCCGAGTCCCTTCTGGGAGAGGGGGCGGTCTAGAAGCACAAATAAATTGAAATTGAATTGAATTGAATTGATAGATGATAGATGATAGATGATAGATGATAGATGATAGATGATAGATGATAGATGATGATAGATAGATGATAGGTGATAGACAGACAGTCAGTCAGACAGAGAGGACCACCAAGGACCCCTCTTTTCAACCTGGAGTTACAAAACTTCTCCCTTGTTGATCTGCTTCCAGGTCTAGCGATCACTCTTCAGAATGTCTCACATGCGGAAAAAGTTCCCCTTCCTGAAGAGGGACAGCCAAGAGGCAAAACTACAAATGAATAATAATAATGACCAGCAGCGGTGGGACAACCAGGAAGGCCAATTCTCGGGCTCCCACCGGTTCACTTCCTCAACCGGTCAGCGAGCCATGCAAGTCCTGCCTCTGCTGGTAAAGTCTTCTCCAGCTCCAATGGAGGCCAGGAGGAAAGTTCAGCTTCCAGCGCTGGGGCTGCCCGATCTGGTCCAGAGAGGAACTGTCAAGACCCCTCCAAGGACTTCTAAAATGAAGGTCAAGAATGGCCAGAAGGAGCTCCCTCCCCTGCCAAGGGGGCCCGAGAGGGAAAAGGCTCAGAGGAGCAGCCTTGACCAGGGGAGAAAATGGAGGGAGAAGGAGCGATGAAGAGAGGGGCAGGGAGCAAGGAGGAGAGAGGGAGAGGAAGACAGGGGGGAGAAGGAGGAGGAAGAGGAGCAGCTAGTGGAGGAGGAGATGAGAAGGGAGGGAAGGGAGAGGAAGATGAGGAAAGGGGAGGAGGAGGAGAGAGGGGGAAGGGAGGAGGAGGTAGTGAGAAAGTAGAGAACAGAGAGGGAGAGAGGTGAAGGAGTTAGAGGAGGAGAAGGAGAAGGACTTTGGGGTCCTTGGTGCTCTCTGAGCTTGGTGGTTTTCTTCTTGACATTTCATGACCCAACTAGGTAAGGTGATCAGTACTTGAAGGGAGGGATCTTTTCTCTGTGCTTCTATAAGTATTGATGGCCAGCATCCCTAGTTGGGCAATGAAACGCCTGCAAGGAACATCTCCCCCCAGCTCAGAGAGCACCAGGGATCCCTCAGGTCGACCCTGAGCTCCAGATCTTCTCTTCTATTGCAACGACTATTGCATCTGACCTTGTGGTTTTTTCCCCTCCCTCCAAAGCAAAAGAAATGGACAAGAAACAGAAGAACAAAAAGGGGAACATTGTACATTGGTTGCGGGAGGATTTCTTTGTTTCGGGTTCTGGGATCTTTTACAACAACATCTCCAAAATGGTGAAGGTTTTGGATCAGGCTTTTGCCTGTCTTCCTTTTGCTCCTCCTCCTGACCTGGAGACCCTCAAAGGAGTCAATCTCACAGTGGGGACAGCATCCTCCCAAGGTCGGGCATTGGGTACCCCTCCCCTCCAATGCCTAGGAGGAAGAAAGGGCAGATGCCATGTTGGCTTCCTTGACCCCCATCCGAATCCCACCTGATGGAGGACATGGAATAAGGCCTGCCTCTCTACATGGTGTGCTGTCCCCCAATCTGGGTCAAAGTCTCAAGAGAAGGGAGTCAAAGCCCTGAGGCATCTCTGCATGGTCTCCTTTCCTTCTCTCTGATAGGCCTTTGGGGAGCACCTCAGCCCGTTGCAGCTAACACAGCTGATCCTGGAAGCCCTGGAGGCCTTGAAACACGTGGACAAAAACATCTCTCAGTCTGCGGGGCTGCTCCTCAACTCCATCCTAGAGGAGTGTGGCATGGATATTGAGGAGGTAAGAAAATTGCAGGGCTTGGAGCAAAAGGGATGTAGGAGATTTTTTAAAAAGCAAAGACGAGAATGGCTGAGACCTTGTTGGCTCAGCGATGACACTTTGGCTGGTTTTAAGAAGGCTAGGGCTGGATGGGAGACCACTGAGCTATCCAAACCTCACAGAAGAAGGTAAGGGCAAAACAAAGGAGCCATATTGGTTTCATGAAAAATAACATTTGGTGAGCCACTGTGGCAGTGGTTAAGGCTCCAGATGTTTTTATATCTTTGTCATCCGCCTTGAGTCGTCATATGCGAATAGTCGGCAATATAAATCTCCTAAAATGAACCAATAAAATATCACAGGCAGCTGGACAAATCAGGAGTCCTTTCAAAAATGTAGGGCAAACATTGACATTGTGGGGGCCAATTAATTTCCCCTAATGGGTGGGAGTTATCGTCTCTACTGAATCTCCAATGGAGACCAATGCAGCAACGAAAGACCTCACCCTCAAGGCCGTATGTCACCTGGCATCCAAGAGGGTCAACCCAGTTGTGGACATATTGCTGGAATCCTCCATTGGCTGTGATGGGTAAGAATAACTTCAAGAAGATGGGCCTCCTCTTGCCTTGGATTCCTCAGAGACTCTCCATCCTTTGCGATGGGGCGAATCCCTGTAGCTCAGATGGAAGAAGAGGGTGGAGGTTGGTTCTCTGAGCTTCTGCGTTGGTTTCCAAATGTTTTGTTACCAGGCAAGGTAACATCTTCAGTGGAGTTGAAGGAACGCCAGTGCTGGTGATCTTCTGCTTGTAAGGGCTTGGTGTCGTCAGAAGGTCGTGTGATGGAGAGGTCACCTCAGGTGTGGGTTGTCTCAGGTGAGGGTCATATCCAGTGAGGGTCTTGTGATGGGGAGGTCACCTCAGATTGAGAGTCATGTGAGGTGGGGATCTTGTGATGGGTCTTTTGATGTGGAGGTCATGTCAGGTGAGGGTCATATCAAGTGAGGGACTTGTGATGGGGAGGTCATCTCAGATTGAGGGTCATGTGAGGTGGGGATCTTGTGATGGGTCTTGTGATGTGGAGGTCAGTAAAGGTCATGTCAGGTGAGGGTCTTCTGATGGAGGTCCTGATGGGCCATGGGTGTGTCACAGATGAAGTCTTCTAGTGGGGAGGTCACATCAGATGAGGGTCGAGATAGGAATGAACTTTGAAAGATATTTTATGACTTTTCTTGTCACATTTGTTAAGTGAGTCACTGCAGTTGTCAAGCGAGAAACATGGTCATTAAGTGAATAAGTCGCTTTTTTCAATGCCGTTGTTCCTTTGAATGGCTGCTGGACAAACGGTCGTAAGTCGAGAACTACCTGTGCATACAGAGATTTTGGGGGGGGATGAGAGCCATTCATTTGGCCATCAGTTTTCCAATCCTTCCTTCCGTTGGGGGGTTCATCTATCTGGACTGGCCATCTCTTCTGAAATGAGGAAAGGATCTGTTTACCACCCCATCTGTTTCTCCCCCTCCGCAGAAGTGCCAGGGAGGTTTGGGGGCACTGGCTGTGGACCATTATGCCAAACTCAAGATCATGAAGCCCCTCTTGAAAAGACTGCAGGACCAAGACCCCAGCACCGACGCCCTCGCAAGGAGAAACAGCAAGTCCCTCATGCCCATTGCGGTAAGCCCTCCACGCCTGAGGGGAGGGGGGAGGGAGGCAGTGGGCAAGTGGCTGGGGGCTGAAATTGGAGCATCATTTGGTGTAAGGCCCCCCTCCTTTAGGTGGGGGCAAATGTTTCTCTCCCTGGGCACAATGAGAATATATCTGCCGAACAAAACTCCTCATTGGCAACAGGAAGGGCATCTGGCCAGTAAACCCCCAGCTCCATTCAGTTGGCCAGACTCCACCCTGCAAGTGTTTCTGGGAACATTAGAAGAAGAGAAAGAAGAAGAAGAAGGTGATGAATCTAAGTAACCTGTGGAGCCCAAGGTGACGGTTCTTTCATCCCGTTTCTAGGCCACCAACGCTCTCTGTTTCCTCCTGTCCCTCCCGAACGCTGCTGAGCTTCTCCACAACAAATTCTCCAACCTGCTCCTCGCCCTGGTCACGCAGCTGTACTTCCTCCTGGGAGCCAGCAAGAGTGGGGCCAGGAAGTCCAGCAGAGTCACAGACCTTTCAGAACAGATCGACCATTTGGGGTAAGGAATCTCCTGGGCCCAATCTGGATCCTACAGGATATCACTGGAGGGGGAAGAAATAAAGGGAGGCTGATTTGCTGTTGTGTTTTGTGGTTGTTGCATAAGCCGCCAAGTGAAACCTGGAGCTCTCCTGAAGGGCAGCGGGAGGCCGGTTGGCATCAGGGTAAGCCTGGCCTTTGCAGGGGGCATCGGCCGAAGGATTGGCACCAACTCTTCTCCCTTTCTTTGATTTAGCACGGCAGTGCAGGCGATCAAAAACCTCATCCTGTCTGCCGGATACGAAGAGGAGTACAAAGATTTGGGGATGGTGGGATGCTGGGAGATGCTCTTGAGCGCAGATAGTCTGTTTGAGGCCATTTTCCACCTGGTCCGGTAAGAACTTCAAAGTCCAAAGAGCTTGGCTACAAGTGTCAGTGGGTGAGAGAGGGAGAAGGCAGAGAGAGAGGAGGAAGAAGAAGGGGCAGAGTGAGAGAAAGTGAGGGAGAGGGGGAAGAGGGAGGGAAGAGGGGAGGAAGAGAGAGAGAGATGGGAAGAGGGAGGGTGATAGAGGGGAGGGGAGGGCAGAGGGAGAGGAGGAAATAGAGGCAGAGAGAGAGAAAGTGAGGGAGAGGGGGAAGAGAGGGGAGAGGGGAGGGAGAGGGAAAGAGAGGAAGAGGGAGGGAGAAGAGATGGAGGAGGAGGAGATAAAGAGAGAGAAAGAGAGGGAGTGTAAGAGGGAGACATAAAAGGAGAGAGAGAATGAGATGAAGAGGGAGGATGGGAAGGAGAGGGAGAGAAAGACAGAGAAAGAGAGGGAGGGTGAGACATTATCTAAATGGACTAATTCATTGAGTAATTCATTTATTCATAATTCAGATAATCTTTTCTCTAGCTTGGTGATTTTCTCCTCACTCACCAGCAGATCTTGTCTGATTTCTCCCTATTTGATCTTTAGGAAACTCTTTTTTTAAAATTAAATTTTTAAATAAATTCTACAAGTATCGCCCCTTCCCTCTTCCCGCCCTCCCAGAGCAAAGTACAGGGTATAAACATTTAACAACCATATGCTAACATAAGCAAACTAATTTTAACATGTTACTATTCTTGTGCTTTAACTCCCCCTTTATTAAACTAACTGTGAATAAATTGTAGTGTCCTTTATTCCTTTAGGAAACTCTTCAACTTCTCTAAAGTGGAGCTGAAGGTGATGTTCAGACAGGCCAACAACTACCTGCACCATCCCGATTTAAGGGAGAAGACAATAGGCATGGTGTTCTTCTCAGAGGTGAGGAGACATTGTGATGCACCACAACATTGTGGATCTCCAGGAACAGGGTTTATGGTTAGGAACTTGAAGTTGTGGGGGCTCCATCACTGGAGGCCTTGAAGAAGAGACTGGAGAGCCATTTGTCTGACATAGTAGATGGTCTCCTGCTTGGTCAAGGGGTTGGACTAGAAGACCTCCAAGGTCTCCTCTTATTCTGTTAATCGGTGGAATGGGAGAGAGAGAAAGAGGCAGAGAGGGAGGGAGAGAAGGAGGGAGGGAGGGAGGAAGACTCAATGACCCCAAATTCCTTTTCCTCTTTGCAGTATAGGCAGTTTTGTATTCTTACAACTATCATTTGCACTACCTTTTGCGATACTGTAGTCCTCGACATATTACTTGGCTTATCAGATGGTCACAAAATGGATCACGTAACTTCTAAACACTGCAACTGTCATAAATACGGACCCTCAAATATCCAATTTTTGGTCAGGTGACCGTGATCAATGGTCATAAGTCTGAAAAATGGAATTGTCCCTTTTGTCAGTGCCATGGTGACTTTCCGCAGTCACTAAACGAGGACTGTCTTTTCCTCTCCCCGTAATGGTTGAATGTGGCATCTCTTCGTAGAGGCTCTGAGGAAAGTTCCCTTCCTTTGTTTTGCTAATGCTTCGTCTCTCCACTCTTCTTCCCCAGCTTCTCTATCACCCGGAGTTCGGAGAATACTTCATCATAAAGGACATCCTTGATGTCCTCCAAGCCTGCATGGCTCAGCCATATCCCCTCATCCAAATATTTGCTATTCGTGGTCTGGGGTATCTTCTCCAGCACCCCTTGGAGGTAAGAGATGGGGGGCAGGAAGTGGGGGACTTTCAAGGGAGCAGCAGGTGTGACCTCTCTGGGAAGTCTACAAGGCTAGGAAGGGTAGAAGGAGGAGAAGACGACAACCACCAGAAAGAGGATGCCCTCAGCTACAGTGGCGTCTCTTCTACAAAGATGGGGGCATCCCTGGAAGATCTGAAGGATCAATTTGGAGACAGATCCTCTTGGAGGACATCTAAAGCAGAACAAGAAGCAACGGATGGAAGCTAATCAAGGAGAGAAGCAACCTAGACCTAAGGAGAAATTTCCCGACACTGAGAACAATTAACCAGTTGAACGACTTGCCTCCAGAGGTTGTGGGTGCTCCAACACTGGAGGCTTTCAAGAAGAGACTGGACAACCATTACTACTGGTTTTCCTAGTAGTAGAGACCTTGGCGGTCTTCTAGTTCAGCCTTCTGCTCAAGCAGGAGAACCTAAGCTAATTCAGATAAGTGACTGTCTACTCTCTTCTTAAAAACCTCCAGTGATGGAGTGTTTTGCATCAAACCCCTGGGATGAGGAAGCCCCTGAGCTGACCTAACAATCATCCAGCTTCCTCACGCCCAGCTATTTCCCCAAGATCTTCCCTTGCAGGATTGGAGATCACGGGGAACCTCCACCTGGGATGCTGGGTGTTATGGTTTTCTCCATTTATACATCTCATCCAGTTTTCTTATCATTGCAACCCAAGAGCATACGAAGAACGCTTACAGGAACTGAGAATGCCTAGGGAGGAGGAGGAGCTTCCGGGGAATGGCAGCTGACTTCTGAGCTCCGAAAATGCTCCGGAGCTCTTTGACAAAGGAGGGGTTGCTGCCGGCCCTTTTTCCACCTTTTGGGCCGGGATTGAGCCTCAACGACCACCCTGGTTTTCTTTGAGACCAAATTTGGTCCGTCAGGGTGGCGAATAGCCAGAGGGAGATTAAGAAAGCACTGGCTGACATGGGGATTGCATTTGGAATTGGAGACCGATTATGGCGGCGGCCACCGGAGGGCAGCGCGAGGACGGAGAGAGGCCCGTGCCGCAGGATGCCGATGGAAGGCCTTCGAGAGGGCCGTAAGTGGCTGGAACGGCGCCCGGACCAGGAGGGGAGGCAGGTTGAAGCCAGGACTAGCTGCTGGAAGCTGTACTGTGTGCTGGAACCAGGCAGAAAGGGGAAGAGGGGCAGAACAGGGCTTCTGCATTAGGGGCAGAACAGTGCCTGTCCTGGAGACAGGCAGGAGCCCCCCCCACCTGGCAGACTAAGATCTATTGCCCCCCCCCCCCTGGCAGACTAAGATCTATTGTCCTTTTGCAAACTACCTGCCATGGCTTGTGCCCAGGTGCCCCTGATGACTATAATCTGCCCGTTTAACATCTGGTATCCTGCTGACTTCCTGCTATTTATGACTTATGGCGTTTCACCTGCCGGGCTACTCCTACTACCTCTCACCCTCTCACCCTCGCCATCTGCTATTTTATAACAACTAGCTACTACAAACTATCTGCCCTCTTCCGCCCACAATGGACCGCACCCAGGCCTCCATCTATTTATTTACCATCCATCTTCCAACCGATCACTTGGCCAACATAAGATCTTCCCACCTAGTTGTGATCGTGGACATTTCTTTCCTCCCATTAGATCCTGGCTTACTGATTTTAACATCAACAGCACCCTGACTTTGTCATAGCTTTTTACCATTACGTACTCGAGGTCGGACTTGCTCCAGCTGCAGGAGTCCCCCCTCTCGCAGGCATGGCCCTTTGCCCCCTCCGGGGCCCACCTTGATGACGGGTTTGTGAACCCAGAGAGGTGGAGGAAGCGCAAACTTAGGGGGTTTTTAATGAAATGTTTTTTATCCTTTTTAGGGGGCTCCAGGGTGGGGGGGCGGGTTAATCAGGCCAGGAGAGGGACCAGTGCCAGGCGAACAGGTGAGTCCAGGAGGGAAGTGAGTGTAGTAGGGGGGGAGGGAGAATGACACTTCAACAGAGGGTTGCCCTATTACAACGGTCGTAGGGAGGGGTGGGTGCGAGGACAGAAGAAGATCTCGTAGTCGGTTGGGAGACCGTGGCTGTTGGACACGCCCGGTCAGCTGTACCAACCCCTGCAGCCTAGGTGGCCAGGAACTACAGAGCCAGGGCCTGATGCTGATGCTTTGCAATGCAAGGTCCGTGATCAACAAGGCCCCCCTCATTAATGAGTTGATCTCAGAGGGGGGGCTGGACCTTGCAGGGATAACGGAGACCTGGTTGGGCCATGAGGGTGGTTTACCCCTTGTGGAGATGTGCCCACTGGGTTTCCGTGCATTCCATCAGCCACGGGCCCTGGGTAAGGGTGGTGGGGTGGCGGTAGTTATACGGGAGGATCTGGAGCCAAGAGAGTTCACTGTACCTCAGATATCCGGGTGTGAGTCCCTTGGTGTGAAATGGGGCCCAGGGAGGCAGTGGGGTCTGCTGATTGTATACTTGGCTCCTCGCTATGTATCAGCAGCCCTGCCCGAGCTCCTCGAGCTGATCTCAGAAACGGCAGTTGAGACCCCCAAACTTATGGTCATGGGGGATTTCAACCTGCCGTCGACGGGGGAAGCGTCCGAGGTAGCTTGGGAGTTCATGGCTTCCATGACAGCCATGGACCTGACCCAATTAATTCAGGGCCCCACACACGAGGGTGGTCACACGCTGGACCTTGTTTTTGTATCTAAACAGTGGACGAGTGATCTGGGAATAGGGGATGTAGCTATTACCCCCCTGTCATGGTCAGATCACTCATCTCTCCGGCTCGACTTCCCTGGCGCTACCCCCCGCCGCGGGGAGGCGGAACCAGACTGTCCAAGCTGGTACTGCCCCAGGCACCTGATGGAACTGGATAGATTCCAGACAGAGCTTGGGCAACTTCCTGTAGACCTGACCCGCTCTCGGTCGGAGGACCTAGTGACCGCCTGGAATAGGGCGGCTGCCGGGGCCTTGGACCGGGTTGCGCCTTTGCGGCCTCTCCTACGGCAACGAACCACCCTGGCTCCTTGGTTCACCGAGGACCTGAGGGTGATGAAATGCCATAGGAGACGCCTAGAGAGCAGGTGGAGGTCCTCGCGCTCCGAATCTGATCGAACACAGGTAAGAGCCTATTTACAGACTTACCTTGTGGCATTAAGAGTGGCCAAACATAGACATTGCGCCGCTCTTATTGCGTCCGCCGATAACCGCCCTGCTGCCCTGTTTCGGGTAACCCTCTCCCTCTTATCACAGAGGCCGCGGGAAGCGCCTTTACAGGGCAGAGCAGAGGAGTTTGGAGAATATCTGCAGGATAAAATTGCTCAGATCCAGAGTAGATGGGCCCCCTTCAGTGGACCAGAGGAGTTGTCAACAGCGAGTCTTGAGAGACCATTCTGGGAGGAGTTTGATTCTGTTGCCCCCGAGGATTTGGACAGGTTGCATGGACGGCTGCGACCCACTACATGTTTATTGGACCCGTGCACCTCCTGGCTGGTACTGGCTTCCTGGGAAGTGACACGAGGCTGGCTCCTGGGCCTAGTGAACGCCTCATTGGGTGAGGGGTCTCTACCGGCCGCCTTGAAAGAGGCAGTGGTGAGGCCCTTACTCAAGAGGCCTTCCCTGGACCCGACGGAACTAGCTAATTATCGTCCTGTCTCCAACCTTCCCTTTTTAGCGAAGGTTGTAGAGAATGTGGTGGCACAGCAGTTTCCACGACACCTGGAAGAAACCGATTATCTAGACCCACGCCAGTCCGGTTTCCGACCCGGTCACAGCACGGAGACGGCCTTGGTCGCGTTGGTTGATGATCTCTGGAGGGCCAAGGATAGGGGTTGTTCCTCTATCCTGGTCCTATTAGATCTATCAGCGGCTTTTGATACCATCGACCATGGTATCCTACTGCGCCGGCTGGAGGGGATGGGAGTTGGGGGCACCGTTTTGTGGTGGTTCAGCTCCTACCTCTCCGACCGGATGCAATGTGTGTTGGCAGGGGAGCAGAGGTCGACCCTGAGGTCACTCACTTGTGGGGTGCCGCAGGGGTCGGTCCTCTCGCCCCTTCTGTTCAACGCATATGTGAAGCCGCTGGGTGAGATCATCCGTGGTTTTGGGGTTGGATACCATCTGTACGCTGATGACACTCAGCTGTACATTTCCACCCCAAACCACCCCAACGAGGCTGTCGAAATGATGTCCCGGTGTTTGGAAGCCGTCCGGGTCTGGATGGGGGACAACAGACTCAAGCTTAACCCCTCCAAGACTGAGTTGCTGTGGCTACCGGCGCCTCGGTTCAACCAGTTGATTCCATCACTGGCCATAGGGGGTGAACAACTGCCCCCTGTGGAACGGGCGCGCAATTTGGGCGTCCTCCTAGATGCCCGGCTGTCGATGGATGACCATGTGGCAGCTGTGGCAAGGGGGCCGTTCCACCAGGTTCGCCTGGTGCGCCAATTGCGCCCCCTATTGGACCGGGATGCCTTACGCACAGTCACTCATACGCTGGTGACGTCTCGTCTGGACTACTGCAATGCTCTCTCCATGGGGCTCCCCTTGAGATGTACCCGAAGACTACAGCTAGTTCAGAATGCGGCCGCGCGGGCCATCATGGGGAGTACTAGGTACTCCCACATAACACCTTTCCTGCGCGAGCTGCACTGGCTGCCTGTGGTTTTTCGGGTGCGTTTCAAGGTGCTGATTACCATCTTCAAAGCGCTCCATGGCACAGGGCCTAGTTACCTGCGGGATCGCATTCTGCCACATACATCCCTGCGACCAATTCGCTCACACAGGGAGGGACTCCTCCGGGTGCCGTCCACCAATCAATGCCAACGGGCGGCACCTAGGCGGCGCCTTCTCTGTGATGGGCCCAACCCTCTGGAATGACCTCCCCCCCGATATTAGAACTACTACCGACTTCCGCTCCTTCCGACAAAAACTTAAGACTCACCTGTTCCGACTAGCTGGCCTGGCCCACTTATAGTTCTACTCTTCCTCCTGGCGGATATTTTATTTGGGATAGCTTTTAAGGTTAATGTTTTTAACTTTTTAAATTTTCTAAAAATTTTAATTTAACTTAACTAAATTGAACAGGGAATTTCTACTACCTCCTCCAGTCCTATGTTTAATTTATTTATTGTATACTTAAAACATGTATATTTACTGTCTAACCATTTTAATATGACTGTACACCGCCCCGAGTCTCTTTTGAGAGAGGGGCGGTCTAGAAATCCAATAAAGTTAAGTTAAGTTAAGTTAATGAAAAGAAGGACTAGGGGAGACAGGATGGCACCTGTTCCAATATTTGAGGGGCTCCTACAAAGACCAGGTGGTCAAAAGAAAGAAAGAGGAGAAAGAATGGTTGGAAACTAACCAAGGAGAGAATCAGCCTGGAATTAAGGAGAAATTTTCCTAACGGTGAGAGCAATCAAGCAATGGAAGGACTTATCTCCAGAACGTGTGGGTTTTCCAAAAGAGACTGGAAAACCATTCATGGTATAGAATCTCCTGCTCGAGCAGGGGTTGGACTAGAAGATCTCCAAGGTCCCTTCTGACTCTACTATGCCGTGTTGTATGTTCCAAGTGCACATGTTTATGTGCTTGAAATGGGGCACATGATGGTAGGTTTAACTGTGAAAGCTGAAGTGTGGAGCGAAGGCAAAGCATAGGAGGAAGAATTGGGGAACTAGATAGTTTTAGTCTAACAAGAAAAAGTGGGGCTGGGATGAGATGAGACTTTTAATATTTGAAGTGCTTCCACAAAAAGGGGGGGCAACTGATTCCCCGAAGCCCCTGAAAGGAGAACAAGAAGCAATGGATGGGAACTAATGAAGGAGAGAAGCAACCTGGAACTAAGGAGAAATTCCCTGACAATGAGGACAATTAACCAGTGGAACGACTTGCCTCCAGAGGTTATGGGTGCTCCAACACTGAAAGCTTTCAAGAAGAGACTGAACAACCATTGATCTGAAATGGTATAAGGTCTCTGCTTGAGCAGGGGGTTGGACTAGATGACCTCCAAGTTTATTTTCAACCCTGTGATTCTATGTTCTGGGGGCTTCTCTGTGTTTGTCATTCGTAGACTCAGAGAACTCCAGTGACCATGTTTAATTGCTCCCTTTTTTCCCTCCTTCCTCCAGAATACGATGTTAAAGACGGTGCTAGTCCCTGTGGTCAACTGTGCTTGTCACCCAGAAAAAATTGTGGCAAAGGAATCCCTACGGACTCTTCCGTTCCCATTCCGGTATCTGAATGCTCAAACCTATGGATGGAAAGCTGTCAATCTTATTCCGGTCGTGGGGAAGTATTTTGCTGATGTACGTCAACCAAATCACGACAAACTAATCCACCCTCCCTTTCTCTTCCTCTCCCTCCCTCCCTCCCTCCCTCCCTCCCTTCTTTTTCTCCCATAAAGATGGCCTGGGTACCATCTGCAGAATTCTAATTTTATCAGAAAGGCTTAGAAATAGTTCAGCAATAACTGTGCTGTTCCCATCTAAAAGAGTGTGTGAGCTTGAAGATGATCCTTGAGCCCTTCCAGAGAGCTGGAGAAGGTTGCCACTCTCTTCAGCTTCACCAAACCACCATCAATCCCTCTCCATATTTATTAAAAATCCAGATTGGTGTTGCTTGATCTCAGACTCTTTAACGTGTGTGGGTCTCAACTCTGCTGGCCTGAGAACTCCAGAGGTTGAAGTCCCCACATCTGAAGGCTGCTGATATTTGAAAACAGCTCCCTCGGTCACACCATAGAGGTTGGTCTGCAAGCCTTTTACACCCATGGCTAACCATCCCCATGGCCTTGTCTAGAGAAACAGTTGCCAGACTCCTCTTCCTCCTTGTCTCGTGAGTGGGAAACTGAGGCAGATCAGATGAAGAGGATGGAAGTGATGAAGGCTTTCATTGTAGGTTTAGTGGATCCCTCCCTGCCTTTCTACTCCCCGACATTAGAACCACCACTGACTTCCGCTCCTTCCGACAGAAATTGAAGACACACCTGTTCCGACTGGCTGGCCTGGCATAATTATAACGTCTACCTCCTGGCATACATATTTCTTACTGGTTTTTTAGGGGGATTGTTCTTTTAAATTTAATTTTTTAGGATATTTGTTTGGGGTTTTAAATTTTTAAATTTTAAATTATTTACCTAGCAGTACAGTTCTGTATATTTTTTATCCTCCTCCTATTTATTCATCTATCTACTTAATAATTTTAATTGTCTAAATTTTATAGTTATTCATGATGTATTTCTGATATGGACTGTACACCGCCCCGAGTCCCTTTCGGGAGAGGGGGCGGTCTATAAGCGCTAAGAATAAATAAATAAATAAAAAATAAATAAATAAATAAATAAATAAATAAATAAATAAATAAATAAGGAAACAAAGAAGAATCAAATTTGAGATGTTTTCTCACCTGAAATTTTGACTCTCAGATTTTGCTCAGCTGACTGTTGTGTGTGTTGCAGTTTATTCTTCTAGGTTCTCACAACGCCTCCCACTTCCTGGATGCTATTTTAGGGACTGACCCATTTCTCTTCCTTTGTAGGAGGACATCGAGTTGCGCAACACCTCCATCACCCTTTTTGGCCTGGTCTTAAAAGGGGTCAAGGAGACAGAGCGGAATCTGACCAAATCCATCCTGCGCAGCCTGATTCCTCTCGTCATCCAGTTGGCTAACAGTTGGAGCCAAGAGGTGAGTTGAAGGGCGGGGTCATCTAAGCTCCTGCTCTTTCATGCTCCCTTCTCCATGAGACCACGCTGTACCCCCATCTTCACTCAGGGCAACATGGTTGCATCATGTCGACCCTCTGGAGAAGGCATTCTGGACAATCCTGAAGTTGTGAGGTCCTTGGTGCTCTCTGAACCTGATTGTTTTCTTGCAGGCCTTTCCTGACCCAATTTGGTGACAGTATCAGTAGGTTGGAGGGGAGGGTTTGACCTCTGCTTAATGCCCGATCATTTTGATGTGGGTGCAGGTTTTCTGTTGGGTTGTCTGCGATTAGGGGGTTGTTTTCTGCTTGATTGTTTGCCTGGTACCAATAGAAGAGAATCAGGGTTGAATTGTGGAGAACTCTGGCCTTCAGGGGGGGCCTTGCCCTGCGTTAGCTTCCTCTTGGGGTGGCTCATCCCCTTTCCCACCTCTGAACAAGGAGAAGTCTGGCTTTTCTCTGCCGAAGATGGATAACCTCAGAATCGGCTCCTCTGATGCCTCCTTTCCTCCCTCGGCCCAGGTCTCCAGGAACACCCTGACCTCCTGCATCTCCTTTATGAAGTGGAAGGAGTTTCCAGAGACTTTGTTTGACTACGAGATTTACACCAGTCTCCAGAGCATGTATTCCAGCATCTGCTCGGAGGTGGTAAGTAGGCGCCCAGCTGGTTCCTTTTCTTCCGGATTAGAGTATAATATATTTTCTTTTTCTCCTGCCTTTCTTCTTTTGATAAATCATTCAAGATGGTGGACATCCCTAATGCTTCTCCTCCCCCTCCTCCTCCTCCTCCGATTTCCTTCCCAACAAGCCTGTGAGGTAGGCTGCCCTGAGAGAGAGGGACTTGACCAAAGTCACCCAGCCAGCTTTCAAGCCTAAGGCAGGACTAGAACTCCCCTAGTCACCCATCAGGCTTTCATCCCAAAGGAGGGACTAGAACTCACCGGCTCCTGGTTTGTTGCCTGAGGCCTCAACCACTACACTAAACTGACTAGAGGGATTCTTCTTGGGTTGTTGTTCCCTTGGGAACAGCAGAGGTTCTATGCCACCATGACGACTAGAAACCTTGCTGATTTGTGGGTTTGAGGATTCGAAATGGCAGTTTGTGGAAAAGGGAAATTACGATGTAAATGGGGCAAAACATTAATGCATTTATAAGACCAGAAACCATTTCCTTATCATCTTTCTTTCCCATTTCTTTTTCTATTCTTTTTTCACTATATTATATAATGTAATAATATTATATTGTATTGCATTGTTTGATAGTCCAGTCTAGTCCAGTCACGTCCAGTATAGCATAATAATTTTGTTTAGTATAATAAAATGTAGTATAATAATAATATAGTTTAGTATAGTACAGTTGGCTAACATACTGAATATAATAAAATGCAAACTCTGGAAGGAGGGGAGGAAAAACCAGGGCAGGCCTCCCGCCTAAGGCCTGGCATGCTGACCATTATCTCTCTCTCTCACACACACACACACACGGCCCCCTTTCTTAAGGGTATCGCTATGGTTGTTAAGTGAGTCACGTGGTTGTTAAGTGAATCTGGCTTCTTCCGGAGTTTGCTCACCTAAAGGTTGCAAAAAGTGATCAGGTGACCCCCAAGACTCTGCAACCGTCATAAGTACGTGTCGTGTGAAATTCTTTCCATTCCATCTCTAGACAGATCCAATTCCTGGGACCATCCCGTAAAGCCCCAAAGGGCCTCTTCCAAGTAGAAATAAAAGAATTCTGCGTTTTCTTTCTTGAATCAGTCAATTTAGCCGTCTCTGCCAACTCCACCAACCTTTTCTTTGCATGTGTCTAGGCTGCTGCGCACAATACATGACACGGGATCTGGTGATTTCCAAACAAATCGAAGAAGTTTTCCTGGGTGAGTTTCAAAATCCCCTCGCTTGAAGCGGAGACTTTCTCTCCAGAAGCTCTGGCCCTGATCAGGGTTGGATCCCAGTAATCATTTCTTTTCTGGATTCCTTCCAGGTCTCCAGGATCTGCTAGAGGATCGTGAAGCCTCCGTGGCTCAGGCTGCAGCTGAGTCCATGGATGTAATCTTCCAGCTGTATAGCCATCGGATCAACCCTGCTCTCATTAGAAGCCAGTTCCTCTCCAAAGTCACCCGGAGCATCTCCAAGACCAAATTATCATAGTTAAATAGTTTAATCCTTTATTTTATTGTCTTGGCACCTCATACAACAAAGTTGTGCCTTCTTTAGTGTACAGTATATTATACATTAAAATAAATTATATAATTGTATAGAACTATACATTCTATACGATGAAATTGAAAATGCCTGATATTGCATTTCTGTTGCCCTCTACAGTAGAATTCAAGATAATTACTGCTCTGGGATGGGAGCTCTTTTTCAGTCTACTTGTCCTTGTTTTTATTGTCCTGTACCCTCTGCCAGATGGCAATAGTTAAAAAAAAGGGTGCCCAGGAGGAGATGGATCTTTAAGGGTGTTTGAAACTTTCTTAAGGCAGCGGGAGCTATAAAGCTCTTCCAAAGAGGGGAAGGGGGCAATCAAGGGCCCTCTGGGCACCTCCCTTCCAACTGGTCTTTGGGGAAAGGGAGGAAGCATGAAGATAATTCTTACATTGTGAAGGACCACGAAGGGATGTTGTTGAAACAGGACCTAGCAGGGAGATTTTGGAAACAGAGAAAGCCAGGACAATTTAATTAGAGAGAGAGGAAGCCACGAGAAGGTCCCAGAGCCACAGGTGCCAATGGAGAAGGGTGGTGGCCCCCATCGGTCATCGATGATGTCTAGGACATCTCCACGCTTGGTTGTCTTCCAGCAGAAATTGAAGCATGTAGAGTAGGGCAGATGCCAAGAGCTGAACACTCCCCTGGGGGCAGATCTAACGTCCTCCAAAAAGATTCTCCTTATTATCCACATAGATGGACCATTGAATCAAAGCCTTCAGGAAAACCTCTGGATCCCACATGGCCTCTTCCCATGGGCCGTGATCACCTTTGGAAACCATGCAACATTTGTCAACTTAGTTTGTTAAGCCAGGAAGGGGGCTAAGCCCTGGTCCCCTCCTCATATCTGTTACAGGGAGGCCTCTCAAGGTTCAGCCGTGAATGAGCCCAGCATTATCGGTTGTAAGTTGCGTCGGTCATAAACCAAGTCACCCTGGGTCCATGATCGATTTTATGACCTTTGAATGAATTAAGGGAGTCATTCAAAAATACACATTGTAAATTATGATATATTCATGTGACTCTCATAGGTGAGATAGAATACAAAAAGAAATCTAGAACAGAGCTGGAAGGGACCCTGGAGGTCAACTAGTCCAGCCCCTGCTAAAGTAGGAGACCCTATTGTTCGATCGGGTAAAGGAAGACACAAAAGGCTAGCGATAACAGCTCTTTATTGAAGTACGTGCAAACATCCACTGAGGAGATGGTCGGCCAGCTCCCCTTTTTAAATGAGAGCTGTCCAGCCTCTCAGCCAATCAGTTTCAGTTTTATTTGATTTATAGACCGCCCCCTCTCCCCGAAGGGACTCGGGGCGGTGTACAGGCACATTAAAAGCCATACATAAAGAATAAATACACTTAAAATCAAATTAAACCTAAAGCTGTACAGAATAATAAAAATTAAAAAATCAACTTAAAACCAACCCCTAAAAATTTAAAAGTGCAGAATTGAGGGACTAAACTGGGATTAGGCCAGGCCAGCTAAACCAAACAGGTGGGTTTTAAGCTTCTTACGGAAGGAGCGGAGATCGGTAGTTGTTCTGATGTCTAGGGGGAGGTCATTCCAGAGGGTCGGGCCCATCACAGAGAAGGCCCTACTCCTGGGCACCGCCCGCTGGCACTGCCTCGTGGACGGTACCTGGAGGAGTCCCTCCCGCCAGCAACAGAGGACCTGAGTGGAGACTTCTATTGTTTAGCCGCAATAGCGGGGGGGGGGGGGCGAGTATCTAACACCCCTCCCCTTTAGGATGGAACATTCTAACTGGTAACATAGTCCCGTAAGTAGGCGGGCCTTTGCGTTGCCCGGCTGGACCTGCACAGTTCAGTTTGCTGGTTGCCCTCACGCAGGTTGGACGGACATGTCGCTTCTTCGGACCCGCCTGATTGAACCTCCTGGAAACTTTCGCAGGCCCCGGCTTGAACTTCTGGTGGTGGTTCTGCCCAGTCCTCATCGACGTCAGATAAGTCCCGTGATGCATCCGGAACAGTCGGGAGGTGGTGCTGCTCGAGTTGTGGAGGAATCACTGTTGGTTGTCGGAGTGAGGAGTTGGTTAGTTGGCTCCGGAGTTGGTCGATGTGCCTCCTCCAATGTCATCCGTCCTCGAGTCTTACCGAGTAGGATCTCGGGCCGGTGATGCCGACGATGGTCGCAGGTATCCACAGAGCCCCCCCCTCTGTGTAATTCTGCGCGTATACCAGGTCGCTTATGCTGAATGATCTGACCTTGCTCGTGGAATCAGGGGGTGTTTCTGTGGAATAGTTGGGGTGTAGCTGGTCCAGGTGGGACCTGAGATGGAAGCCCATGAGGAGTTCGGTTGGGCTTCTTCCAGTAGTGGGGCTGGGTGAGATGTGTTGTATTAGCAGGTAGTGGTCTATTCGCGTTTGCCAGTTGCTCGGGCCCATCTTGTTGAGGGCTTCCTTTGCGGATCTCACCATACGCTCCACCTGGCCATTGGAAGCCGGATGAAACTATGTGACTAGGGCATGTCGGATTACTTGTGCCACAAAGAACTCCTCAAAACCCCTGGCCGTGAATTGTGGGCCATTGTCTGACACTAGCACGTCGGGGAAACTGTGAGTTGTGAACAGCTTCTGTAGCACCTTGATGACTGCATCTGTGGTAGTGGATGTCATCAGGACTACCTCTAGCCACTTGGAGAATGCGTCCACAATTATGAGGAAAATTTGGCTGTGGACTGGTCCTGCAAAGTCTATATGTATTCTAGACCACGGTGCTTGTGGCCGCTCCCACTCTTTTGCGGGCACCTCTGTGGGAACTGGTTTGGATTCCTGGCAGGGTGTGCATGTGGCTACCCACTCCTGTATGTCTCTGTCCATGTTAGACCACCACACATAACTCTTTGCCAGTGCCTTCATCTTGACTATCCCTGGGTGTCCCATGTGAAGCGCCTACAAAACGGCTATTTGTAGATGTTTAGGAATGACCACCTGGTCCCCCCATAGCAGACAACCCTTGATTGCCGACAATTCGTCAGTCTTCAAAACATACATTTTGTATTCTGGCCCAACCGGCCCCTTGGGCCACCCTCTCCACACCCAGTTCAGAATCTGTTTGATGATGGGGTCCTTTGTGGAGTGGCATGCGACGTCATGGGAGGAGATGGGTCTAGAGTCCAGGCAGTCAAGCAGTAGCACCACGGCCTCGGGGGTGGGGTCATCCAGCAGTTCTGGAAGGGGGCAGTGGCTCAATGCGTCAGCGTGTCCTAGTGTGGTGCCTGGGCGGTGGAAGAGCCGATAGGAATAGGCCACCAGGAAAATATTCCATCGGGTCATTCGGGGGGAGAGTGACACCGGAGTGGGGTGTTCTCCCACCAACAGTCCCAGTAGAAGCTTGTGATCTGTAATTAGCTCAAAGTCCCTGCTACAGATATTCGTGGAATCGCTTGACTCCCACCCCTGCAACCAGGGCTTTGCGGTCCAACTGGCTGAAGTTCCATTCCGCCACGGACAGTGTTCTTGAGTAGAATGTGATGGGGGCTTCCATACCATTCGGCATCCAATGGCTCAGGAGGGCGCCGATGCCGAATGGGGAGGTGTCGCAGGTCAGCACCAAGGGCAGGGTCTGGCCTTGCATGAGGAAAGAGTCTGCGGATAACAATCCTTTCATGGCGGCGAATGCTTTGGCCTCGGCTTTGCCCCATGTCCACTCCACGTTCCTTGCCAGCAGCTGCTGTAGCAGTTCAGCAGCTGTCGCCTTCTGCTTTAAAAACATGCTATAGAAGTTAAGGAGCCCGAGGAACGCCTGCAGCTTGGTCTGATTCCTCGGTGTGGGGGCTTCCTTAATAGCTTTTATTTTTTGGTTAGTTGGGTGAATTCCCGAACCATCGATCATATAACCCAGGAATTCCACTTTTGGTACATTTATTTTACATTTTCCTCTTTTGAGACGGAGGCCCTTGTCTCTGATTCTGCTTGGGATGGCGTGTACTCATTTTAAAAGTTGCGCTTCATTTGCAGCTGATACCAGTATGTCATCAAAATAGGGGACGACTCCAGATAATCCCTGCAAAAGGCGTTCCATGATACTTTGGAACAGTCCAGGGGCGATACTAACTCCGAATTGCAGGTGGTTACATTTGAACGCCCCCCTGTGCGTCATGATGGTCTGAGCCTCTGCAGTAGCATCATCTACTGGCAGCTGCTGGTATGCCTGCACCAAATCTAATTTTGCAAAAAACATTCCCAGACCAAGGGAGTGTAACAGATGCTGTACTACCGGTACCGGGTATGCGCTTTGTTGAAATCCTTTGTTGATTGTGCATTTATAGTCAGCGCATATTCTGATAGACCCATCGAGCTTAATGGGGTCACGATCAGCATTTCCCTCCGGGCATGATCGATTGGTTCGAGGATGCCCTGGCTTACCAATTTATCGATTCCTGTGTCAATTTTTGGACGGAGAACGAAAGGTACTCTCCTGGGCTTAAGTTGAATTGGAGCTATGCTTGGGTATAAGCTAAAGAAAATTGGGTCCCCCTTGTACTCACCCAGACCGGAGGCGAAAACGTCCTCAAACTCCTTAAATATGGTTTTGGCAGCGCTCCTGATGGCAGTGACGGCTGGCCTTTCTCCAGTCTGCTGCTCGTCCATGGCATTGACCATTCCCAAAACCTGAAACCAGTCCAGTCCAAAAAGGCTTTGCAAGTCATCCCTGACTACGATCGCATGTAGGTTCTTACTGATCTTTTTTTTTAAAAAGAATTTTATTGGTTTTTAAACATTTATGGGAAAAGGTAAAGGGGTACATAGAAAATTTTGGCGGCTCCCACACTAGTGGTAGAAATCCCTCCAAATCTCACAATTTTTACAATATTAAAAACAATGTATAAAAGATAAGCAAAAAACAGAATCTTATTCTACATTGTATCAACCATGTGTTCAATCAATTTTCTTTTGTCACCTTCTAGTATATTAACAATTACAAATATTTCAAATATTATTTTTTTGACCTGAGCCTTTTCGATATTGCTCCCTCCTCCCTGTCCCCAGATGGAGCCACCACCCCTCCTTCATATCTTTCATCTTGGTACCCTTTTCACTACCTTCGCTGTGTTCATCCTCTAGGAGAGAGAAATGTTTTTTAATGAAGGTCTTAGGGTTCTAAATACCATGCAGAATTAAATCATTGTCCAAGGCAAAAACATCCTTAAAGGTCCAATTTATTCTACAGGCAAGTTAGCACCTCTATGGAATTCCAACTCTGATTTGCATCCTGGAATTCCACCCAGTTGAAAGTTCATGATCTATCCCCACACCCACAAATCCATCACATGTTCCAATCATCATCTTCCACGCTGGCATCTACACCCCTCTGGTTCCGGTCAGGTGTCGAGGTGCGGACACAAAAGATGACCTTGAGCTTCTATAAAAGAATGGCAACATACATTCCACAATCCTACTCCTTTCTATTCCCCCCTCCCAACTACTACACTATTGAAACAGCATAGAAAATTATAAGAAAGTGAGGCAGGCCAAAGATCCTAAAAAAAAAAAATAACTACAGGCCTGACAGGCGGCCTCTCCTCAAAAGAAAACGTTTCCTGCAAAGAGAATAATATAAAAGTTAACATAACAAAATTAACCACCTCTTCTCCACCCAGGGGAACCCTTTGACTTCTTGGGAAACTTCCCATTGAATTGCTTTACTAACTTCTCCACCTTTAGGTTCCCACATTTCACCCAAGTAGCTTCAGACCAAGGGTAACCGTTCCAATGCACTAAGTACTGTAAGCGACCCCTATTCAGCCTGAAATCTACAATTTTTTCCACCTCAGATTGTGTTTCCCCTTCTATCACTACAGGAGGAGATTGAGCTTGGGTGGATGCTCTTCTGTTAGACCCAATTACTGGTTTCAACAAGCTACAATGAAATTCTGGGTCAATTTCGCCTAGACTTCTGGGTAGACGGAGTTGAACTGTAACTGGGTTAACTATCTTCACTATTGGGAATGGACCTAGAAATTTTGGACCCAATTCCTTGCTAGGCATTTCTAATCTTATGCATTTGGTAGATACAAAAACATTGTCCCCCACACATTAGGGATTTTGGAGTGAGTGATGTTGATCATCTTGCTTCTGGTAGGCTTCTGCCGCAACTGCTAGAGCCTTCTTCGTATTCTCCCATCCTTTCTTTAGCATGTCCATCCATTCACTCAGAGACATGAAAGAAGGAGGTTCTCTAGGCAACTCAGGCATGGCAACAACTTCCATGCCACTGGTAATCTGGAAACCCGCTAATCCTCTGCTGCTGTGGACCGCATCGTTGTACGCCACTTCGGCGAAGGGTAGCAAGTCCAACCAGTTGCCGTGCTGATAGTCCACAAAACGCTGGATGTATTGTTCCACCACTGCATTGGCTCCCTCTGCTGCGCCGTTCATGCTGGGATGAACCTCTAAGCTCAGTTCTTGTGTGGACCCAATGGATCTCAGGACTTCTCTCCAGAACTTGGCTGTGAATTGGACTCCGCGGTCTGAAATGATCCTCTTGGGTACTCCGTGGAGGCGATAAATGTGTTTCACAAACATTTTCGCTAATTCGTTTGCGGATGGCAATCCTGAGCAAGCAATGAAGTGTGCCTGCTTAGAAACCAAATCAATAACTGTCCAAATTACTTTCTGCCCACTGCTGTCTGGGAGTTCCACGATGAAGTCCATTGTGACCTCTTCCCATGGCCATTTAGGGCTCTCTGCTGCAGGTGTTGTAGGTTCTGGGCTCTTGGATTCAATCATCCACGGCTGGCCTTTTTCCTCCTCCGAGGCCTCCCCCTTGGTAGGACACTTCCTCACCTTAAGTTGGGGATCCTCTTCCAGAGGTTGTTGGCCCAGATGACTCTTCTGTGGTGGCATCTGGGACCCTCTCTTTACCGCCGTGGTGGTTGGTGCGCACGTTTGTGGCATTGGGGCTGGAGCCAAGCACTCTGACGCTCTGTGGCCAAGTTGACAACAATGGTGGCATTTAATTGGCCCCCACGAGGAATGGAACCTGTACATCTCTAAACTTAGGAACCGTTTCATCACACTGCCTTGCTCTCCACCTTGCAGCTGCCCCCTTGGTAAACCCTTCTTCCATGGTGGAGATTGCTTATCTGTAGGAAGGTGGGGAAAGAACCACTTGGGGTCTTGCAGATGCACCTTGTCCTGCTTCCCATCTTGCAGGCCTGGCTGTGGTAATCCCTTCTTCCATGTTGGTGATTGCTACTCTGTAGGAAGGTGGGGTAAGAACCACTTGGGGCCTTGCAGGTGCACATTTTCCCGCCATCCACACTGCAGGCCTCTGTTTGGTAATCCCTTCTTCCATGGAGATTTCTTCTCTGTAGGAAGGTCTGGTAAGAACCTTTTGGGGCCTTGCAGGGGAGACTGGAACCGGTGGGGAGGTGAATCTCTCGGTTGGCCACTGCCCAGCTTTCTGCCATGGTGCCATCTTCTGAGGGAGGGCAGGTGCCCACTGGCATCCCTCCCATCCATGACTTGGGGCTAAGACCCATCCCGGGGTTGCCTGCTTCACAGGTTGCAGCTCAACCAATGATGGCTGGCTAGGGGGGGTGATTGTGCCAAGGACCCTCCTGCTGGCTTGGAGGAGTTATGGGCCAAGTAGGTGCCCTCTGCTGGCTTGGAGCATTTCCCCATGCTGATGGCAAAGGAGGTGGCCAGTAGCATCTATTCCATCCAAAATCTGGGAAGAAAACCCAATCTGGTTTTGCTTCATTTACTGGTTGCAGCCCCATTTGTGGTGGCTTGCAAGTGAAAGATGCTGGCAAAATCCCTTCTTCCTGTCGCGGTTGAAATTCCCATTTTGAAAGGGAATCTTTCTCCCAGTTAGTTGCAGGGTAATAAGCCATTTCATTTATTGCCGTCTGGAAGGAGCCCAAACCTCCGTTCTAGGTTTTTTTTTCTCCAAGCCTTGCTTCCAAGCTGGGGGGAAGGAGGGGGAGCATGCACTCACGTTTTGCTGAAGAAGTTTGGTCTGAGACTTTCCTTCCTCTTGTCATTTCTCCTCCTGCATTCCTCCAGATGCAATTAAACTGGAAGCAGCATTCCATTGCCTTTGAAGTTCCAGCACTCAGCTTCTTATCACCAAAAGCTTCTCATTCATTCTTCGATGATATTTACGCTGTCCCAGTCAGCGTTGGGAATGCCGCGACCCCCATCACCAGCTCGTCCATCATCAGCCCTTCCCCCTTGAGAGGGGGAGGGTACTAGTGAATTATTTTAAAGGGGAGAGTTGGAATAATGTTAGGGTTCTAAATACCATGCAGAATTAAATCATTGTCCAAGGCAAAACATCTTTAAAAGTCCAATTTATTCTACAGGCAAGTTAGCACCTCTATGGAAAAATTCCAACTCTGATTTACATCCTGGAATTCCACCCAGTTGAAAGTTCATGATCTATCCCCACACCCACAAATCCATCACATGTTCCAATCATCATCTTTCACGCTGGCATCTACACTATTGAAACAGCATAGAAAATTATAAGAAAGTGTGGCAGGCCAAAGATCCTAAAAAGAACATAACTACAGGCCTGACAAGTAGTTCCAATGTTGCGAAAATACCTAAGCCACACCCCCTTGCTCTTGAAAAAAGATCCAAGGATGTTAAAAATCCCGGAGGACAGGGTGGAATCAAGTTACAGGATGTGGAATGGGTCTGCTCCCACCAATGGCGCATCATTTATTCTTGGGGACAGAACTGTAAGCCAATCCCAACACCTAAAGTCAATTATCTGACAAACCCTGTAAGAAAAAGGGCAAAGCATAGGGAAAACAGACCCTTGCAACAATTGAGAAAAGGGGACTATGTGTTAAGAGTGCTGGAGTTAGGTCAAAGCTTAATTAATCAGTCTGACCCTGCCCTGGGTCAAAAATACAGGTTGTGTCTGTCTGCTGGACCTTTACCTTATCATGCTGTTTCAGTTGAGACAGATATTTGAAACAACAACAACAACAACAACAACAGCTACAATAGTCTTTGACAAGGGAGGTAGATGGGGAACTAAAATGGCAGAAGCCCAGCTACATGGCGATCTGTATGACACACTAAAAAGACTGGGGATGAGCTGTCTCCCCATCCTTGGCCCCATAGCAGTTGGTGTAGAAATTATAGGGTCACCCTCCTTGTGCATCGAATGATATCAGGAACCTGGCATTCCTGTGGGGTCACTATCAGAGGAACAATGCCCATCTGAAATGTACCTTGCCCCCAGGAAAACCCCTTGTAGACGTAAAATTGACTCGCAGCATATCTTCCTCTGCTCACAAGCTCTTCCAACAGAAAGTCACTTTCTCGCTCCCACACCCACTGGTTTTTAACCAATGGGAGAGGAATATGACCACTGGAAGCTGCCCATTCCAACCACCCCGACTTCCCGTTTGGCTTTCAATGCAATCCACTACAGGAGTTTGTGTTTACTTTTCCCCTGGAAACGCCAGTTCCCAATATCTCTTTGAAGGGCCAGTCCTCAGGAATAAGCTAATGGACCCTAATCAAGAAGTTCCATTACAGCCTCTGAATGGTATGTTCCTAGCAGGAACCTGACAAGTCTGGATTAATGAAAGGAACCTCCGAGCCCATGCCTTCTCCATGAACATTGGTGTATGTGTAGGAGAAAATTGACTTTTCTTTCTATGTGGGAAAAATGTCTATCTGTGCTTGCCCACCAATTGGACTGGCACATGCACCCTAATACACCTCCTCCCCAAAATGGGGGTGGTAAGTGGGGAACAGGCCCTCCCTATACCCCTCATGGGACATGTCCAGAAAAGACCGCTGCTCCGACTTCCACTATTAGCAATCTTGGGAATAGGGACAGCAGTTGGAACGGGTGTAGGTGGAATGAACCTGCTGCGTGGGTGCGTGGCCATGCAGGTGGCAACAAAACACCATGCAGCAGGTTCCAACTGGTGCTCTTTGTGAGACACCTTCCACGATAATAGGAGAGGAGAGCCAGCCTGGAGTAAAGCAGTCAGTTCTAGGTCCACAAGCCAGAAAGTAGCTGAGAGAAAGGGTGTGGGAGTTGGGAGAAGGCATGGGACGGGCTCCCAGTAGCAGCTGCTCGGATTTGCCATTTGAGAGAGAGAGAGAGAGAGAGAGAGAGAGAGGGAGGGAGGGAGGGAGGGAGAGGGAGGGAGAGGGAGAGGGAGAGTGCGAGCGTTTGTATCCCTCCTTCTTTTAGCCCAACACTCTCGCTGGCATCCTGGCCAGACGAGAGGGACTGCATCCTGGCCAGACGAGAGGGATATATATATATATCCCTCCCTCTCCCACCCTCTCTCTCTTTCTCTCATTAAAAGAGAGAGAGAGTTAGTTAGTTGGTGGGCAGACTTAATAATAATAATAATAAAAACAACAAAATTATAGATCAGCTAATCAGAAGGTATAGATTGGATACAAGAAACATCAATGAAGCTGTAGAGATTGTAAAACAGCAGATAACAGCAACAGCTAGGAAAATTGAAAGATATGAGGGACGAATCATCCAGTATAAACAAAATCAGCAATTTCGATCAGACCAACGGCGTTTTTATCAAAGTCTTAATGTGAATGGTGGCACCAAAAGTCAAAAACCAGAAAAGCAGGCCACAGTTGAATTCTGGAAAGAATTGTGGGAAAATGCAAAGGACTACAATAAGGAAGCAAAGTGGATACATGACTTTGAAGAAAGCATTGGTAATAAACAAATGCAAGTATTAGAAATAACAACTGAGATGGTCAAGAATCGAGTAAAAAAAGTAAAGAATTGGACATCACCTGGAAATGACCAATTACATGGTTTCTGGCTCAAATATCTGACCAGTTTACATGCAATGTTGGCCAGGCAACTGAATGAAATTTTACAAAATGGTCAAATTGATGAATGGTTGACAACTGGAAAAACATACTTGATTCAGAAAGATGCAACTAAAGGAACAATACCTGAAAACTACAGACCAATAACATGCTTGCCAACAACCTTTAAATTACTCACAGGCATTATTGCAGATAACATTATGGATTATTTGGAAACAAACAACATCTTGCCAGTAGAGCAAAAAGGCAACAAAAGAAGGAGTAGGGGCACAAAAGATCAGCTCCTAATTGATAAAATGATATTAGAAAATTGTAAGAAAAGAAAAACGAACTTGAATATGGTCTGGATTGATTATACAAAAGCATTCGACTCACTGCCACATAGTTGGATCATAAAATGCTTAGAAACAACTGGCATTAGTAAAAATATTACATCCTTCACTGAAAAGGCGATGAAACAATGGAGAACTGAGTTGGCAGTAGGGAATGAGAACTACGGAATGGTCAATATCAAGCGAGGAATTTCCCAGGGTGATTCACTTTCACCTCTTCTCTTCATCATCGCAATGATCCCACTATCAGTAATCTTAAAAAAAATGAAATTAGGCTACCAAACAGCCAAAGAAGCTGAAAAAATTTCACATTTATTATATATGGATGATTTGAAACTCTATGGAAAGTCAGAAGTAGAAATCCAATCACTGACAAACACAGTCCGAGTATTCAGCAACGATATTTCAATGCAGTTTGGCATGGAAAAATGCGCCACTGTATCCATAAAAAGGGGCAAAATCACTACATGTGAAGGAATTGAAATGCCCAATGGCCAACTAATTAAATGCAATGAAAATGAAGCCTACAAATACTTAGGCATTTTGCAGTTGGATAACATCAAACATGGAGAAGTAAAAACTATTGTCAGGAGAGAGTACACCAACAGAGTTAGGAAAATTTTGAAATCTAAATTAAATGGTGGAAATACAATCAAGGCCATAAATACCTGGGCAATACCAGTTATAAGATACACAGCTGGTATAGTTAACTGGACACAAACTGATTTGGACATTTTGGACCGAAAAACCAGGAAACTAATGACAATGCACTACAGTTTACATCCACGTGGTGACACTGATAGACTATACCTGCCCCGAAAATCAGGTGGCAGAGGATTATTACAAGTGAAGCAAATAGTTGAAGAAGAAAAACATGCACTGGCTGATTATTTAAAAGAAAGACAAGAACATCTATTAATCGAAGTAAAGAACAAAAATTTATTGAAGGCCCAACAGACGAAACAAGAATAAAGAAAAGATGTGATAAAATCAAGAATGGAGAGTTGGCAGAACAAAGCATTACATGGTCAATTTCTGGAAAAAATAAAAGATAAAGTGGACAGTAAAAAAACTTGGTTATGGTTAACAACAGGTACATTAAAGAAAGAAACAGAGTCACTAATCCTGGCTGCGCAAGAACAAGCTATCCGAACAAATGCCATTAAGGCCAAAATCGAAAAATCCTCTGATGATGCCAAATGCAGACTCAGGTAATTGGCACACTGGGTGCTATTCCAAAAGCACTGGAATTACATTTAAAACAGTTAAAAATTGACAAAATCACCATCAGTCAAATGCAAAAGGCTGCACTGCTTGGATCTGCACACATATTACGAAAATATGTTACGACGTCCTAGGCCCCTGGGTGGGGCCCGACTAGTAATTAATGCCAAATCCGGCAAAACAACTGGCCGCTGTGATACACTTCTGTTGATGCAATAATAATAATAATAATAATAATAATAATAATAATAATAATAATAATAATAATTTAATTTGTTAGCCGCTCCCTCTCCACAAGGGACTCGGGGCGGCGTACAATAAAAACACATACAAATATACATATAAACATACACATACACACATACACATACATACACATACATGGAGGAGGTGACAATCATTAAATACATCACAATAATAATAAAAAATTAGCCATTAAAATATCCCATATTAAAAATTACAAATTTAAAAAAGGACTGTCAGGAGGCATAGGATGAAACTACGGTTGAGCCAGGCCAGATAATTGAAAAAGGTGGGTCTTGAGCTTTACACGGAAGGAGCGGAGATCGGAAGTAGTCCTGATGTCAAGGGGGAGGTCATTCCACAGGGCTGGGCCCATCACAGAGAAGGCCCTGCTCCTGGGTATCGCCCCCCGACACTGTTTAGCGGACGGCACCCGGAGAAGTCCCTCTCTGTGTGAGCGGATTGGTCGTAGGGATGTATGGGGCAGGATGCGATCCCGCAGATAACTAGGTCCTGTGCCATGGAGCGCTTTGAAGATCGTAATCAAAACCTTGAAACGCACCCGATAGACCACAGGAAGACAGTGCAGCTCACACAGGAGAGGTGTTACATGGGAGTACCTAGTACTCCCCATAATCACCCGCGCGGCCGCATTCTGGACCAACTGCAGTCTCCGAGTGCATCTCAAGGGAAGCCCATGTAGAGAGCATTGCAGTAGTCTAGGCGAGACGTCACCAGCGCATGGGTGACTGTGCGTAAGGCATCCCGGTCCAATAAGGTGCGCAATTGGCGCACCAGGCGGACCTGGTGGAACGCCCCCCTAGCCACGGCTGTTACATGGTCATCCATGGACAGCCGGGCATCCAGGAGGACGCCCAAATTGCGTGCCCGCTCCATGGGGGCCAGTTGCTCGCCCCCGATGGCCAGAGATGGAAGCAACTGGTTGAACCGGGTGGCCGGAAGCCACAGCCACTCCGTCTTGGAGGGGTTGAGTTTGAGTCGGTTGTCACCCATCCAGACCCGTACGGCTTCCAGGCACCGGGACATCACTTCGATGGCCTCGTTGGGGTGGTTCAGGGTGGAGATGTACAGCTGAGTATCATCAGCGTACAGATGATATCCCACCCCAAAGCCACGGATGATCTCGCCCAGCGGTTTCATGTATGTGTTGAACAGGAGCGGCGAGAGGACCGATCCCTGTGGCACCCCACAAGTAAGGGGGCTCAGGGTCGATCTCTGCTCCCCTGCCAACACATGTTGTGCCCGGACGGAGAGGTAGGAGCCGAACCACCGTAAAACAGTGCCCCTAACTCCCAACCCCTCCAGCCGGTGCAACAGGATACCATGGTCGATGGTATCAAAAGCCGCCGAGAGATCTAATAGGACCAGGATAGAGGAACAACCCCTATCTCTGGCCCTCCAGAGGTCATCAACCAACGCGACCAAGGCCGTCTCTGTGCTGTGCCCGGGTCGGAAGCTGGACTGGCGCGGGTCTAGATAATCATTCTCCTCCAGGTGACGTGGAAACTGTTGGGCCACCACACTCACTACAACCTTCGCTAAAAAGGGAAGGTTGGAGACTGGACGATAATTAGCTAGCTCCGTTGGGTCCAGGGAAGGCTTCTTGAGTAAGGATCTCACAACCGCCTCTTTCAAGGCGGCCGGCAGTGACCCCTCGCCCAACAAAGCATTCACTAGGCCCAGGAGCCACTCACGTGTAACCTCCCAGGATGCCAGTACAAGCCAGGAGGGACACGGGTCCAATAAACATGTGGTAGGTCGCAGACATCCACGTAACCTGTCCAAATCCTCGATGGCAACCGAGTCAAACTCCTCCCAGTATGGTCTCTCAAGACTCGCCTCGGGCGTCTCCACTAGCCTACTGAAAGGGACCCATTCACTCCGGATTTGAGCGACTTTATCCTGCAGATATTTCCCAAATTCCTCTGCCCTGCCCTGTAGAGGGGCTTCCCACGGCCTCTGAGACAGAAGGGAGCGGGTCACCCAGAACAGGGCAGCAGGGCGGTTATCTGCGGACGCAATAAGAGCGGCACAATGTCAACGTTTGGCCGCTCTTAATGCCACAAGGTACGTCCTTAAGTAGGTTCGTACCTGTGCTCGGTCAAATTCGGAGCGGGAGGATCTCCAACGACTCTCTAGGCGTCTCTTGTGGCGTTTCATCACCCTTAGCTCCTCGGTAAACCAAGGGGCCAGGGTGGTTCGTTGCCGCAGGAGAGGCCGCAAAGGCGCCACTCGGTCTAGGGCCCCGGCAGTCACACTATTCCATGCGGCTACTAGGTCCTCTACCCGGGGGCGGGTCAGGTCTACAGGAGGTGGCCCAAGCTCCGTCTGGAACCTATCTGGTTCCATCAGGCGCTTGGGGCGGAACCATCTAATGCCTTCCGGTTCCGCCTCCCCGCAGCGGGGGATAGCACCAGGGAAGTCAAGTCGGAGAAGTGAGTGATCTGACCATGACAAGGGAGTGATAGTTAAATCCCCGATTCCCAGATCACTCGTACACTGGCCAGAGACAAAAACAAGGTCCAGCATGTGGCCTCCTTCGTCTGTAGGGCCCTGAATTAATTGTGTCAGGTCCATGGCTGTCATGGAAGCCATGAACTCCCGAATCCCCTCGGAAGCTTCTCCCATCGACGGCAGGTTGAAATCCCCCATCACTAAGAGTTTGGGGGTTTCAACCGCCACCGATGCGATCAGCTCGAGGAGTTCAGGCAGGGCCGCTGATGTATAGCAAGGAGCCAGGTATACTATCAGCAGGCCCAACTGCCTCCCTGGGCCCCATCTCACGACAAGGGACTCACACCCGGATGTCTGCGGCACAGTGAACTCTCTCGGCTCTAGGTCTTCCCGGATAATCACTGTGACCTCACCGCCCCTTCCCTGGGGCCGGGGCTGGTGAAATGCTCAATGACCTGGTGGGCACATTTCCACGAGGGGTAGACCTCCCTCGTGGCCCAACCAGGTCTCAGTTATTCCTGCGAGGTCCAGCTCCCCCTCCAGAATCAGATCATTGATGAGGGGGGACTTAAGGAGAAATGAAAGCATTGGATAGGAAATGGACAAATAAAATTACCAATCAAAGAGAATATTTGCACTTCAGAGTTGAAATGAGATGTTCTCTTACTTGTTCCTCTTTTCTCTCTCTCTGTCACTCTCATCCTCTTTCTCTTTGTCTCTATTCTCTTTCTCTCTCCTTCTTTTCCATTCTTCTATCACTTTCTCGCTCCTTCTCCCTTCTCTCTCCTCTTTGTCTTTTTCTATCTCTCACACCCTCTTTCTCTTTGTCTCTCTTTCTCTCTCCTTCTTTCCCACTCTTCTGTCACTTTCTCTCTCCTTCTCTGTCCCTTTCTGTCTCTCTTCCCTCTTTCCCTCAGCAGAACTGACTGCTGACTCCAGGCTGGCTCTCCTTTCCTATTATCGTGGAAGGTGTCTCACAAAAAGCACTGCGTGGCAGTTGGAACCTGCTGCATGGTGTTTTGTTGCCACCTGCATGGCCACGCACCAATTAGAGGCATCCCGACCACGATGGAGCCAAAATTTCTTCTTTTAAAAAAATATTTTTATTCTCTTATGTATAGTTACAGGTATACCTCCACAGGGTTATTGTTCTCTTTTTTTAAAAAAATAAAGCTTTTTACTTTTTCATTTCCATACAAATAACCACATGTATACTGTTACATAACCAACATAATTTTGTATTATTAAATATTTACGTCAATTCATTTACCCTCAACCCCCAATAACAATTATTGGCTCTTCTGCTCTCCATACACCATATTTGTACCTTATCCATCACTTTCTTCTCCCTCTCTCCTCCCCCTCCCTACCTCCTTTTTTCCCTCTGTCCTCCTTCCCTTCTCTACTTCCTCTTCCTCTCTCCTTCTCCTCTCTCCCCTTTCTACTCTTTCTTTCTCTCTTCCTCGTCTCCCCCGCCCTCTCTCCTATCCCTCTCTTCTTCCCTTTACCTCTCTCCCCTCTTCCACACTCTTCATCTCATTTACTTGGTGTATTTCAGCCTCTGAACGGGCTCCATTTTATGTTGATGGTATTTATAATTTCATTTCAATAAACATCTTTAATTTTAACATACCCGTATTTTTCGCCCTATAAGTCGCTCCGGAATACAAGCCGCACCCAATTTTAAAGGAGGAAAATCTAGACAAAAAAGATTATGAACCAAATACTATAGTAAAATATTTTATATCAACTGTATAAAGTTAACAGCAGTTTAAGAACAATTTTATGTCAACCATGTAACACATTAAGAACTATCTTTACTCTCATTAACAGTCAGAGCAAGAAACAGCAAGAAATCCAGAAATGAAAGAACTGTCAATATTACCAATATGTTCTTCATTTCCCCTCCCCACTTATATTTCATCTGGTGCTCTCTTATCCAGCCATATTTCATCTAGTGGTCTCATAACCCCTAATATCTCATCTGGTGCTCTCTAACCCCCATATTTCATCTGGTGGTCTCTAACCCCCTCATATGCATCTGGTTTGAGTGAATGCTGCTGGAAAGGAGATTGTAAAAACTCATGAATGAAACTCATTTAACAATGCTCTTGCTTAGCAACCAAAACTTTGGGCTCAATTGTGATCATAAGTTCTCTTCCTTTTTCTTTCTTTTTTTCTTTCTTTTCCTCCCTCCCTCCCTCCCTCCCTTCCTTCCTTCCTTCCTTCCTTCCTTCCTTCTTCCTTTCTTTCTTGTGTCTTTCTCTCCCTCTTTCTTTCCTTCCTTCCTTCCTTCCTTCCTTCCTTCCTTCCTTTCTTTCCTTCCTTCCTTTCTTGTGTCTCTCTCTCTCTAACGTTCTTTCTTTCTCTTTCTATCTTTGTCTCTCTCTCCCCCTTCCTTTCTTTCTCTCTTACTCTTTCTTTCTCACTCTCCCCCCCCCTCACACACACATACGTACCTTCCAGTTGGCAAAAATTTCTGTTTTGCCAGCTGGGAGGCTGGCAAAGAAGCCTCGTTTTCCCAGCCGCCCGTGGCACTTCACTTGCTGCAACTCGGACAAGGGGGAGGGGGGAGTAGCGCTGTCCGGGTTGCAGCAAGAAGAAGGATCGGCTGCGGGAGTCCGGCAGAGCAGCGTGTGGAGCCGCGCGGAGACGGGCTCTGCGCGCTGCTCTGCCGGTCTGCCGATCATCCGCTGACCCCTAAAGAAGAAGGATCGGCTGCGGGAATCCAGCAGAGCAGCAGCCGATCCTTCTTCTTTAGGGGTCAGCGGATGATCGGCAGACCGGCAGAGCAGCACGCAGAGCCTGTCTCCCCGGGGCTCCACACGCTGCTCTGCCGGATTCCCGCAGCCGATCCTTCTTCCTTAGGGGTCAGCGGATGATCGGCAGACCGGCAGAGCAGCGCGCAGAGCCCGTCTCCCCGGGGCTCCACACGCTGCTCTGCCGGATTCCCGCAGCCGATCCTTCTTCTTTAGGGGTCAGCGGATGATCGGCAGACAGGCAGAGCAGCGCGCAGAGCCCGTCTCCCCGGGGCTCCACACGCTGCTCTGCCGGATTCCCACAGCCGATCCTTCTTCTTGCTGCAACCCGGACAGCGCTACTCCCACCTGCCCATTGTCTGAGTTGCAGCAAGTGAAGTGCCACGGGCGGCAGGGAAAACGAGGCTTCTTTGCCAGCCTCCCAGCTGGCAAAACAGAAATTTTTGCCAACTGGAAGGTACGTATGTGTGTGTGAGAGGGGGGGGAGAGTGAGAAAGAAAGAGTAAGAGAGAAAGGAAGGAAGGGAGAGAGAGAGACAAAGAGAAAAGGTCTTTGCTCCCTCTCTTTTGCAGCAAGCCCCGATGCAAAAAAACACCAAGGACTTGCGAGTGAGTGACAGGGGCGGAACTTCCGGGTTCATTGACCAACCGCAGAAACCCACCACTGCCCAGGTGGCTACATTTGGCCTATAAGACGCACCCAGATTTTCACCCTCTTTTTGGGAGTAAAAAAGTGCGTCTTATAGGGCGAAAAATACGGTATATGTCTGCTTATCTGCATTCAGTTTTGGTGGCCACAAGCGTAAATCATATGAAGAACAGCTGCAAGAACTGGGTATGTCTAGTTTGATGAAAAGAAGGACCAGGGGAGACATGATAGCAGTCTTCCGATATGTCCGGGGTTGCCACAAAGAAGAGGGAGTCAAGTTATTCTCCAAAGCACCTGAGGGCAGAACAGGAATCAATGGATGGAAACTAATCAAGGTGAGAAGCAACTTAGAGCTGAGGAGAAATTTCCTGATAATTACAACCATTAACCAGTGGAACAACTTGCCTCCAGAAGTTGTGAATGCTGCAACACTGGAAGTTCTTAAGAAGATGTTGGATAACGATTTGTCTGAAGTGGTGTAGGATTTCTTGCCTGAGCAGTGGGTTGGGCTAGAAGACCTCCAAGGTCCCTTCCAACTCTGTTATTCTATTCTATTCTATTCCATTCCATTCCATTCCATTGTCTTCCATCCCATTCCATTCAATCTTATTTTTCTATTCTGTTCTGTTCTGTTCTGTTCTGTTCTGTTCTGTTCTGTTCTGTTCTATTCCATTCCATTCCATTCCATTCCATTCCATTCCTGTTCTATTTCCATTCAATTTTATATTTTCTATTCTATTCTATTCTATTCCATTCCATTCCATCTCACTCAAGATGACTCCGGATGGCTTACCGCAATAAATTAATCAATAAGCTCCATTCCTCTGGTGGCAACCATCAAACCAACCCCTGGATGGGCTCCATCTGGGATCTCCAGGCCTCCTGTAACTTCAGGGCCTTTTAGTGGAATGAGGGGAGGGGGTTCAGTCATAGATCTGTAGGGATGATATTCCACAGGGAGGGAGCCACTACAGAGAAATCCCTTCGTCTTGGTCCCACTTCCTTAAGAGAGGAGATCCATAACATCGCCTGCTCCTTCTCTCCCCTTGGTTGCCAAGTCATCTTCTTACTTTTGCAGAGAAGGTCTGTGACTGTAAATCCTCCCTCGAAAGACTTTGCTGGCTGTGAATGAGCAGAATTCACAGTCAATTAATAAAAGGGGGTTTTGTCGGGACAAGGAGTTTGCTTCAGGCTCTTGGGAAGCTTCGGTCAGCACAATAACCTCTTGTGGAAGGGAGTTCCACAGACAACATTCCTGCTTTATAGGTAGTCCTCAACTTAAAGTTGAGCCCCAAATTTCTGTCACTAAGTGGGTTAAGTGAATTTCAAAACCTGTCTTTCCACAGTGGTTCAGTGAGTCACAGCAGTTCTTAAGGTAGTCACACGGTCGTTAAGCGAATCCATCTTCCCCCTTGACTTTGCTTGTTGAAAGGTCGTAAAAGGGGATCACAGGACTCTGGCACACTGCAACCGTCATAAATATGAGTAGTTTGCCACGCCTCTGAATTTTAATCACGTAACCATGGAGATGATGCAACGGTCGTAAGTGTAAAAAACGGTCATAAGTCACTTTTTGCAGTGCGGTCGTGGCTTTGAATGATCACCAAGCAAACTGTTGCAGGCCGAGGACTCCCTCTATTTTCTCCTGGCATTGGAGATGGACGAATTTGGAAAGGACTCCGATTATTATTATCTTTGATGCTCTGGCTTCTCCAGTTCTGGGAATACACTCTCTCTCTCTCTCTCTCACGCTCTCCCTCCCCCCCGCTCTCTGTCTCTCTCTCTGTTTCTCTCTCTGTGTTTCTCTCTCTGTGTTTCTCTCTCTCTCTCTCTGTTTCTCTCTCTCTCTGTTTCTCTCTCTCTGTGTTTCTCTCTGTGTGTGTTTCTCTCTCTCTGTTTCTCTCTCTGTTTCTCTCTCTCTCTGTTTCTCTCTCTCTCTGTTTCTCTCTCTCTCTGTTTTTCTCTCTCTCTGTTTCTCTCTCTCTCTGTTTTTCTCTCTCTCTGTTTCTCTCTCTCTCTGTTTCTCTCTCTCTCTCTCTGTTTTTCTCTCTGTGTGTGTTTCTCTCTCTCTGTGTTTCTCTCTCTGTGTTTCTCTCTCTGAGTTTCTCTCTCTCTCTGTTTTTCTCTCTCTCTGTTTTTCTCTCTCTCTGTTTTTCTCTCTCTCTGTTTCTCTCTCTCTCTGTTTCTCTCTCTCTCTGCTTTTCTCTCTCTGTTTTTCTCTCTCTCTGTTTCTCTCTCTCTGTGTTTCTCTCTCTGTGTTTCTCTCTCTCTCTCTGTTTTTCTCTCTCTCTGTTTCTCTCTCTCTCTCTCTGTTTTTCTCTCTCTCTGTTTTTCTCTCTCTCTGTGTTTCTCTCTCTGTGTTTCTCTCTGTGTGTTTCTCTCTCTGTTTCTCTCTCTCTGTTTCTCTCTCTCTGTTTCTCTCTCTCTCTGTTTCTCTCTCTCTCTGTTTCTCTCTCTCTCTGTTTCTCTCTCTGTGTGTTTCTCTCTCTGTGTGTTTCTCTCTCTCTCTGTTTCTCTCTCTCTCTGTTTCTCTCTCTGTGTTTCTCTCTCTCTGTGTTTCTCTCTCTCTCTCTGTTTTTCTCTCTCTCTGTTTCTCTCTCTCTCTGTTTCTCTCTCTCTGTTTTTCTCTCTCTGTGTTTCTCTCTCTCTCTGTTTCTCTCTCTCTGTTTCTCTCTCTCTCTGTTTCTCTCTCTCTGTTTTTCTCTCTCTCTGTGTTTCTCTCTGTGTGTTTCTCTCTGTGTGTGTTTCTCTCTTTCTCTCTGTTTTTCTCTCTCTCTGTTTCTCTCTCTCTCTGTTTCTCTCTCTGTTTTTCTCTCTCTCTCTGTTTTTCTCTCTCTCTGTTTTTCTCTCTCTGTGTGTTTCTCTCTCTGTGTTTCTCTCTCTTTCTCTCTCTCTCTGTTTATCTCTCTCTCTGTTTCTCTCTCTCTCTGTTTCTCTCTCTCTGTGTTTCTCTCTGTGTGTTTCTCTCTCTCTGTCTGTTTCTCTCTCTCTCTGTTTCTCTCTCTCTCTGTTTCTCTCTCTCTCTGTTTCTCTCTCTCTCTGTTTCTCTCTCTGTGTTTCTCTCTCTCTGTTTCTCTCTCTCTGTTTCTCTCTCTCTCTGTTTCTCTCTCTCTCTGTTTCTCTCTCTCTCTGTTTCTCTCTCTCTGTTTCTCTCTCTCTGTTTCTCTCCCTCTCTCTCGCTCTGTTTCTCTCTCTCTCTCTTTCTCTTTCTCTCCTCCCTCTCTCTGTTTTTCTCTCTGTGTGTTTCTTTCTCTCTCTCTGTTTTTCTCTCTCTCTCTGTTTCTTTCTCTGTTTCTCTCTGTCTGTTTCTCTCTCTCTCTGTTTCTCTGTCTGTTTCTCTCTCTGTGTGTTTTTTTCTCTGTTTCTCTCTGTCTGTTTCTCTCTTTCTCTGTTTCTCTCTCTCTCTGTTTCTCTGTTTCTCTCTGTTTCTCTGTTTCTCTCTGTCTCTCTCTCTCTATTTCTGTCTCTCTGTCTCTCTGTCTCTCTCTGTTTCTCTCTCTGTGTTTCTCCCCCTCCCTCTCCCCCCTCTCTCTCACTCTCTTCTTTTCACTCCAGGGCTGTTCCCATGATAAATTCCTTGCCAATTCTTCCGGCAAGATAAGATTTGTGTTTTTATGGTGCTTTAATTTCCCTTTTCGCAAATGATGACAGATCTCTTGAGATTCAAAGCACGGGATGGGAGTTACTCAAGGACATAGGTGCCAGGAAAATCTGGGTCTCAAGCCAAGATTGGCAGAGTCTAGAGAGGAAAGCCAAATGCTTGAGATATGGATGGGTTTCTGCACACCAAAATGGAGAGGTTGTCTCAACTTACGACCAACAACGGAGCCCCAAAGTGAGACCTTTGTTAAGTGAATTTTGCTCCATTTTATGACCTTTCTCGATGCAGTGAATCACTGCAGTTAAGTTCGTCACATGTCACAAGCAGTCAGCAGAATTAGCCTGCAATACTGCATTCTGACCACTGCACCACCATGTCAGATAGACATAGAGATAGAGATAGATAAATAGATAGACAGACAGACAGACAGACATAGAGATAGATAGATGATATATGATATAGGTAGATAGATTATCATTGATAGATAGATAGATAGATAGATGATAGATAGATAGATAGATGATAGATAGATAGATAGATAGATAGATAGATAGATAGATATGGATGATAGATGAGATAGATAGATGATAGAGATGAGATAGATGATAGATGAGATAAATAGATAGATAGATAGATAGATAGATAGATAGATAGATAGATAGATAGATAGATAGGCAGGCAGGCAGAGAGATAGATAGATGATATATGATATCGGTAGATAGATTATCATTTATAGATAGATAGATAGATAGATAGATAGATAGATAGATAGATGAGATAGATAAATGGATGGAGGGATGATACACAGACTGAACTTAACAATAGTCCTTAGACATACACACCACTTTACAGTGCTTTATGGAACCTCTCTAAGCAGTTTACAGAGTCAGCCTTTTGTCCCAACCATCTGGGTCCTCATTTTAGATAGATAGATGATAGATAGATAGATAGATAGATAGATAGATAGATAGAGTCAAACTTGAGCCTGGTAAGATTCGAAACACGAAATTGCAGGCAGCCGGCAGTCAGTGGAAGTAGCCTGCAGTACTTCATTCTAATCACTGCGCCGCTGTGTGAAAACTAGTCCTAACTCAATTTTTTTTTCACTGCTGTTGTAACTTTGAACGGTTATTAAATGAATAGCTGAGGACTAGCGTCAAACTGCTTTGAATTGACAGTGATGGGGAGCAGCTTAAGAGCCAAAGTCAAAGAATACTGTATATACATTGGGAAATAATTGCAAAATCAAATTCTGATTTTTCTTTTCTTTTGTTTACAGAACTTGCCTGAGGGAAGATTCGGAAGATTAGGTGCTGCCACCATCTGCTGGAAGGATTTGGAAAGTCTCGGCAGAAAGTGGAGAATGAAAAGGAAACCCAGGCCCAGCAGGTAGTAAGGTAGTCCTCAACTTACGACAGTTCATTTAGTAAATGTGGCACTAAAAACGTCCAAGCAAGTGAAGGGCAGCTCAAATCTCTGGAGAAACCGCAGATGCCTTGATATGCCCTGTAACCCCTTAAGAAAGAAGGAATTGTTAGGTGCAAAACTGATTGCAGGGAGATCTGAAGCCACGAAGGTCATTCAAAGCTGAAGAGGTCAAGAAACTCCGAAACGGAAAAGCTGCCGGTGTCTAAAGCCACTGAAGCAAACTCAGCTCTGGAACCAGGAGCTGCATTGAATCACAAAAAACTTCACAACAAATTTTATTTATTTCTTCATCTAAGTTAACCACTTGTCCATCTCACAAAGGAAGAGATTCTGGACCCTCTGCAAGGAAACTAAAATGCAGGGAATCTTTGACCTGCGACCACAGTCAGGCCCAAAACTTTTGTTGCTAAGAGAGATGGTCGTTAAGTGAGTGTTGGGCCATTTTACGACCTTTCTTGCCACCTTTGTTAAGTGAATCCCTAGAGTGGAATTAAGTAGAACCTTCCGGGCAGTGAGGAGAATTAACCCCTGGAATAGCTGCCTTCAGGAATCGTGGGAGCCCCACATCACTGGAGGCTTTCAAGAAGAAACTAGAAAGCCCCTGATCTGAAATAGTGTAGCTTCTCCTTTTGAGCAGGGGCTGGGCTAGAAGACCTCCCAGGTCCCTTCCAGCTCTTTGTTCTGTTCTGTTCTGTAAGTTAGTCACATGGTTGCGAAATGAATCCGGCTTCCCCATCGACTTTGCTGGTGAGAAGGTCACAAAATGGGATCACGTCCCTCCTGGGACAGCGTAACCGTCATAACTGTGAGTCAGTTGCCAAACATCCAAATTTTGATCATATGACCGTGGAGATGCCGCAATGGTCATAAGTGTGAAAAACAGTCATAAGTCACTTTGTTCAGTGCCGTTGTAGATTTGAACTGTCACGAAACAAACTGTTGTAAGCCAAGGACTATGTAATATCGTATAACGTCACGTAATGTCATAGATCATGAATCCTGTATTATGTATGTCATGTATCCTGTATCGTGTATTGTAATGTATCATGTATCATGCATCATATATCATGTATCATATAACATGTATCATGTAAGAATAAAGCGGATCAGCCATAATCTCGGTTGGGGTCTTTGGACATCCAGCAGGTGGAGAGCCTCCCTCCCTCCCTCCCTCCCTCCCATTGGGTCACTCCGTAGGAGATATGATATGGCCAATGTTATGGAAGGGCTGATCAAGGGGACCCTCCATATCCCACCCCCATTATCTGGGGGAGTGGGAGGCCCCTGGGGTCATGGCCTCAGGTAACCCCTATGAGGGCATAATGAGCTGTGATATCATGGCCCCTGAAGGCAGACCGAGAAAGGCCAAAGGGAGGAGAGGAGAATGGTGGAGCCTTGAGTTAAGCAGCTCTGCTTTCTCTCTGCTGCCTGTTACTTCCTCTCCGTCTTCTCTCTCTAGCGGAGTTTTGGTTTGGTTGTGGTGCCAAACCAGACAGTTGTAGAGGTACAAAGGAGAAGAATTTCTCTGTAGAATAAGCAGCTCCTTGGGCAGTCTGAGCTTCCTGAGTTGACCCAGGAAGAACACGGGATAAATAGATAGATAGGAGATAGAGATAGATAGATAGATAGATGATAGATAGATAGATAGATAGATAGATAAATAGATAGATAGATAGATAGATATAGATAGACTAGATAGATAGATAGATAGATAGATAGATAGATAGATAGATAGATAGATAGATAGATAGACAGACAGATGTAGATATAAGATAGATAGACAAACAGACAGACAGACAGATAGATAGATAGATGACAGATGATAAATAGATAGATAGATAGATAGATAGATAGATAGATAGATAGATAGATAGATGATAGATGATAGATGATAGATGATAGATGATAGATGATAGATGATAGATGATAGATGATAGATGATAGATGATAGATGATAGATGATAGATGATAGATGATAGATGATAGATGATAGACGATGATAGATAGATGATAGGTGATAGACAGACAGCCAGTCAGACAGAGAGGATGACCAGGGACCCCTCTTTTCAACCTGGAGTTACAAACCTTCTCCCTTGTTGATCTGCATCCAGGTCTAGCGATCACTTTTCAGGATGTCTCACATGCGGAAAAAGTTCCCCTTCCTGAAGAGGGGCAGCCAAGAGGCACAACTTCAAATCAATAATAATAATGACCAGCAGCGGTGGGACAACCGGGAAGGCCAATTCTCGGGCTCCTACCGGTTCACTTCCTCAACCGCTCAGCGAGCCATGGAAGTCCTGCCTCTGCTGGTAAAGTCTTCTCCAGCTCCAATGGAGGCAAGGAGGAAGGTTCAGCTTCCAGCGCTGGGGCTGCCCAATCTGGTCCAGAGAGGAACTGTCAAGATCCCTCCAAGGATTTCTCAGCTGGAGGTCAAGCACGGCCAGAAGGAGCTCCCTCCCCTGCCAAGGGGGCCCGAGAGTGAAAAGGCTCAGAGGAGCAGCCTTGACCAGGGGATAATATGCTCCCCAGATGCCATCCTATCTTTATATCCAGGTAACTACGCTACAGGTCTGGGCTACCTCTGGAACCAGCCTTCTCCTATCACATCAGCCCATCCCACCCTATCAATCAATCAATCAGAACAGAGCCGGAAGGGACCTTGAAGGTCTTCTAGTCCAACCTACTGCTGAAGCAAGAGTCCCTATACCATATCAGACAAGTGATTGTCCAGTCTCTTCTCAAAAGCCTCCAATGATAAGAGCACCCACAACTTCTGGTGGCAAGCTGTTCCACTGGTTGATTGTCCTCACTGTTAGGAAGTTCCAGGTTGCTTCTCTCTTTGATTAGTTTCCAACCATTGTGTCTTGTCCTGCCTTGGGGTGCTTTGGAAAATATGTGGACCCCCTCCTCTTTGTGGCAGCCCCTCAAATACTGGAAGACAACTCTCATGTCACATACACACAAACACACACATACTGCCCTTCTTTTCTCTAGACGTGCGAAACCCAAATCCTGCCACCGTCCTTCATCAGGCAGGGGAGTTATGGAGGAGACCCTCTTAGCTCTTGGCTCTTAACTCTGTTTTAATCTTATCTTTTAAGAAAAAAATTGTCATCCCAAATTAATCTTCATATTTCATGGCTAATTTTATATGCTGTTTTATATCTTGATTGGCCTCCTCCTCCTCCTGAGGGTTATCTAAGGATATGAAGATGAGGGACTCGAGGCTTGTGACACGTTTTACCCCTCCCTCAGGCTCAGCCTGGCCCTCCCCTACACCCCTACACCCCTTTCCCCTCTTCCCTTCGAGAAGGCTCCTCCCTCCCAATTGCCTCTCAATCTCATCCTGTCTCTCCTTCCCAGAACTCTCCGATGAACAATTTCGCTATTTGTGGGAGAGCAAGAAGTCTCTCAAAGTCAGACCCATCAAAGAAATATTGGACTCAATGGAGGAGAGGGTAATGTTGGAGACTATCTTGGAACATCTTCGTCCTCTCCCGGTAAGCAGCTGCGTTTGTGTCCTTTGTGCAGAGGTTGCAGAAGCCAGGGCTGCCCCGGTGGAGATAATTGACCCCCAAAGTAGACAAAGGTGGTTCTGGAGAAGCAGTTGAACGATGGGGCCCTTGGTGGGAGGAGCATGGAAGGACCATGGAATGATCACCTCAACCATTTCGGACCCCGTCTCAACATCAGGATAACGGGGTCCTTAGAGTCTGTCACCAGCCCTGGAACGCTTCCAATGCATGGAGAAAATCCAAAGAAGGTGGAGATTTTTGGGTATCTGGGGTCCCACCTCCAAGGCAAAGGTCTTCTGACACAGGCTTTCTTAAAAAGCATGAAGCACAGTCTTGGTCCCAGCAAAACCTCTTTTACTGACAAGACTGTGAATTCCTTTCATTCAGAGTCAGCCAGGCTTGGCAAACAGACTTTCAGAGGAATATTTATCTACATGAACCTTATCTCCCTCGGAGAACTGCCAAATAATCAGTTCCCAAACACAGGGCAAGGTAACACTTGGCCCAGAGACTCTTATAGTCAAAAACAGAACTTTCCACTCTTGAAACGACTGACCGGAGGAATTGTTTCCTGCAAAAGCCCCCTCCCCGTTCGCTCCTCTTTTGCTTCCTCTGGGAGGAGCCAATCACCTCCAAGGTGTGTCTTTACTCCCAAGTCGACCCTGCTTTCTTAGTAGTTCTTGTCTTCTGGCAGCTCTGCGCATGCGCACACTGGGAACAGGCTCCAGCTGTTCCTCTGCCTCACTGCTGTCTAGCTCCCTCTCTGCCTCTGATGCTTCTGTGAGTTCCCCTCAGTCCCCAGGACTGGCCCATGTTCCTCCCCAACCTCCTCACTGTCCCACTCTGCTGCCAGCTCCACTGGCGGGCCACAACAAAAGGGAACATCAATGGCAAGGCGCAAGCAAGGGTGAATGCCGCCTGGATGCGTTGGTGAGAACTCACTGATGTGTTACGTGACAGACGGATGCCAACCCATCTTGAATCTAAGACCTACCAGAGAACCATCCTCCTGTTGCACTGTATGGCCCTGAATGCTGGGCAGCAACAGGAGGGAGCAAAAGCTTTCTCCATGCCATGGAAATGCGAAGACTCCCTTGCATATCGGGCACCTCCCTTCCTGACCTCATCACACATGATACCATTCGACCACATTTTGGTGTGGCTCCGATTACAGAGAAGATGAGAGAAGGCCGACTCTGCTGATAAGGACACGTCCCGAGAGCAGCACCTTCCACCGTGGCCAAGGCTGCCTACCAACTGGAAGACAAGGACTGGTGACCGTGTGGGCATCCAAAACAGGGATGGCAGGAGGCCATCAACAAAGATATGGAAGCTGCAGGCCTTCTCCCAGGCGACACAGGTGATGGTGCAAAGTGGCCCTCAATGACCCATAAAGCGGACATTGTACCTGTGGGAATACGCTAGGAAGAAGACGATGGGGCCCTTGGTGCTCCCTGAACTGGGTTCTTTAGTTGCACACATTTCATGACCCAACTTCTGTACATCATCAGTGCTGGTAAGTTTGATGTTTGCTCCCTGCTTATTCGGGACAAGCTCCTGTGTATAAACAGAGAGAAACTTCACTCCCTCCTAGCGCTGATGATGTTCCCTAGTTGGGCCATGAACCATCTGCAAGAAAACAACTAAGCTCAGAGAGCATCAAGGACCACATAGTCCTCATCATCATCCACCTCCCTTTTCTTTTCTCCCCTTCCATCCTTCCTCCTCCCCTTCCTCCTCTTCTCCTCCTCCAGTTTGAAAACCTTTCATCTCTCCCCCCCCCCTTTATCCACCAGAGCGAGGGTGGGGCTTTGCTAGCAGCGGTGGCTCTTCCGTCCCAAGGACCGGCCCATAGATTTCCACTGCTCTCCTTTCCTTTGCCTTCTGGGCTTCCACGCATCAGGCACTGGGCCCAGTTGTTCCTCCTCTTCCTCATCAGCCACCTCCAGATCTGGGAGCGGTTAAGTCTCCATCTGAGGTCTGATGGACAGCCCAGGCTCCACCCTTGTCACTCTCTCTCTCTCTGCCAGCTCCATTCTCTCTTCCCCCTTGGAGCTCCTAGGTTGCCTCAATGCTGACACTGACTCCCACACCTCCACCTCCTCCTCCTCCTCCTCCTCCTCCTCCTCCTCCTCCTCCTCCTCCTCCTCCTCCTCCTCCTCCTCCTCCTCCTCCTCCTCCTCCTCCTCTTTGACTACTGTGGCGGAGAGGCCCCAACAATAAATGGTGATAAATCAAGGACTACCAACCTCTGTAGACCAGACAGAGGAAGAAAATCCAGGCTCTTCATCTCACCATTTGTGGCAGAGCTTTCCCTTCCATTCCTCTCAAAAGCTCTCTCGGCTCCAGCTGATAAAATCCGGATGGTCCTTCTTAGATGCTTTGTGCCTGTTCCAGCTAGAAAAGTTGAGTCAATGATCCAATGAATCCTAAGGCAGAAGGGAGACCAACCCTTCCCTTGGAAACACACAAAAACCTCTTCCTTCCTCTGCTCCTTCACGTCCTCACAGCTTCTGTTTTGTTGTTGTCCAAGCAGATTCCTGCAGACCACAAAGTGCCCAGGGGGAAAATCAGTGGACTGCAGCCCATCAGCCAGAAGCCTTCAATGCCACAAAGCTCTTCCCACTTGTTGCCTAAAGACAAGGTAAATATGCTGAGCTTTCCCCCTTTTAGGGTGGCAGTTGTCTTACACACAAGGTCAGAAGAGGACAACTTGCCGTGGCCAACTCCCCACTACCCACGAATCACAGCCGACTTGACAGGGGTTAATTTAACAATTTCATTCTTTCCAATAATGTTAAAAATCATTTAAACATTTTTTCATTTCATTTTGTCTCTCCTTTGGCATCCTTTCTTTGATGCTTATGTTCCACATTTCTTCGATATTATACAGACAAATGAACATTAGAATTGCAGACTTGGAAGGGGGCCTTGGAGATCTTCTAGTCCAACCCCCTGCTCAAGCAGAAAACCCTTTACCATTTCAGGCAAATGGTTGTCCAATTCATCTTAAAAGCCTCAAGTGATGCAGCACCCACAACCTCTGGAGACAAACTGTTCTACTGGTTAATTGTTCTCACTGTTAGGAAGTTTCTACTTACTTCTAGGTTGGCTCACTCCTTGCTTAGTCACAGAATAACATAAGAGATTTGGAAGGGAACTTAGAGGTCTTCTGGTCCAATCCCCTGCTCAAGAAGGAAACCCTATACCCTTTAAGGCAAATGGTTGTCCAATCTCTTCTTAAAAATCTCTAGTGATGAAGCACCCACAACCTCTAGAGGCAAACTGTTCCAGTGGTTAATTGTCTTCATTGTTAGGAAGTTCCTCCTTAGTTCTAGGTTGGTTCTCTCCTTGATTACTAACAGAATAACATAATAAGAGAGTTGGAAGGGACCTTGGAGGTCTTCTACTAAGATCTTCTACCAAAAAGTTTTTAGTAGGTTGGTTGTCTCCTTGATAAGTTTCCATCTGTTGCTTCTCGTGCCGACTTCTGGTCCCTTGGAGAACAGGTTGACCCCCTCTTCTTTGGGGCCACCCCTGAGATATTGGAACACTGATATTAGTGTAACTCTTGTTCCCTGCTGAGTTGGCCATGGCGAGTAAGCCATGCTTAGTTGGAAATGGCCCTGTGCTTGACCACACTTGGTCCTTTTCTGATCACCCTTTGTCCTATGCTTCCTTTTCCTGGATGATGGGTGGAGTTCCCTCAGACTCACGCACTCTTTTTCCAATCTTCAGATAAACCTATATAAATACTATGGCTTAAAGTTGAGGAATACCAGACAGAAAGATCTTGTAAAAGACCACCTCAAAAAGCTTCTGTCATTCTCATTTGCAGACGAGACGGACAGAGAGGTGAGTGGGAGTGGGCTGCCTGCGGGGGCTGAGGCCTCCAACTTTGTGGGGTCCTTGGTGCTCTCTGAGCTTGGTTGCAAGAAATGCAGACCTTTTGCGACACAACTAGGTCATTTCATCAGTTCTAGAAGGGAACAGGTTTTGCAGAGGGGAGGTGAAGGGAGGAGTGGGAGGAGGGAGGAGGAGGAGGGGAGGAGAAGAGGAAGGAGGGGAGGAGGAGGAGAACTGTGGGGGTTTTGTAGGAGGAGGAAGAGGAGGAAGAGGAGGAAGAGGAGGAAGAAGACTGTGGAGTCCTTGGTGCTCTCTGTGCTTGGTTGCATTCTTACAGACATTTTATTACCCAGTTAGGTAATTTCATCAGTGCTAGAAGGGCCTGGGGTTTGCAAATAGGAGGAGGAGGAGGAGGAGGAAGAGGAATAGGAAGATAAAAAAAAGAAAATGTGCAAATGTCGTAATTCACAAGCATCGCTTTGCCTAGGGAATCTCGGAGACAATCCGCCTCGCTGCATTCCATCATCTGCCAGAAATTCTCCTGGTCCTCGGGGAGGTCGGTAATACCACAGAGCCCAAGAGACCTTCTCTCTTGGAAGGATCCATTGAGGTAAGAGCAGGGATGGGTTTCCAAGCTCCAAAACTCAGTAGAGAAGAAGGTTGGGGGATTCTGGGAAGGAAAGTCCAAGGTGTTTAGAAGGACGGATGCTCCAGGCCATCTGCTCTCTTCAGTCTGGTCAGAGATTTCAAAGACCTGAGACCAGCACTGAGATTGTAGGTGGGGCTGGAAATTGTCCACCTCCATCTCCTGGAGGACTATTTTATAAATCTAGAGAAGATCATGAGTTGCCCAACAAACATCTCAAGTAAATCCAGAGGTGCTTTTTCAAAGGGCTTGGACTTTGTTTGACCTTGAAGACATTTCGCTTCTCATGCAGGAAGCTTCTTCTGTTTTGACAACATTAATGCTCTGCTATGGACAAGCAGCCCTGGGAGCCTCCGCTGAAGACCTGGGTGTTTTCATCGAAACCATCGTGTCCGAAATTCTCGTCCAGTACGCCACCATGAACAAGGTAGGCTGGTTTCCACCCTCTGTCAGTGCTGGCAGGACTGTTGTTTTCCTCCTCCTAGTTCCTTGATCTATTGTTTACTTCTGCCTTGTTTGTCTGGGGTTAATCCCTGCTTATCTGGATTTCAATTGATGGTGAAAAAATATAAGAAACGTCTGTAAAAAAACAAAACAAAGTTCAGGGAGCACCAAGGGCTCCGCAGTTCAACCCTGAGCTACAAATCGCCCCTTTTAGTGAACCAGGACAACCTGACTGCAGTTCTTAGAGGTTGCTGGGGAGAATCTGGGCTCAACAGGCGACCTCCAGCCCCCAGTTATGCCTCCCATTCCGATCTGCTTCCTGTTCCAATTGCCCTGGAGAGGATGAAATGCTAGTGGTTTCTTTATCTGTGGTCATGCCACATTCATTACACTCAAGGCAGCGCATTATCCTCTTTCTTCCTTTTCACACAACCACAACAACCCTGTGACGTTTCTTGGATTGAGAGAGAAGAACTGGGCCAGATGTGGACTCACCCAGCTGGCTCTCGTGCTAAAGGAGGGACTAGAACTCACAGTCTCCTGGTGATTGACTCAGACAGTTGGCTTTCATGGCTATAGTGGGACTAGAACTCTCCATCTCCTGGTGATTGGCCCAAAGTCTCTCGGCTGGCTCTCATGCCTAAGGCAGGACTAGCACCCAGAATGTCCAGGGGATATTTTGATTGGGAGCCCCGCAGAGTTCAAGAAAAGACGGTCGGCTACATAATTGTTGAAATAAATAGATGCACCCTCTTCCTCCTGCTGTCTTCTCACCCCACCCTCTTCCCACTTGGGTTTCCCAGGACGAAGGCCTGAAGAAAGCCTTCATGAGGTCCATCATCATGGTCACCAAAGCAGCTGCCCTCAGCAGGAGGCAAGACCTCCATCTACCCCAGAAACAGGAATTGGTCCTCAAGATCATTGTAAGTGGGGAGGGGGAGGGGCAGGTGCTCCTGGGCGCCTTTAGGTTTGAAAGAGAATTTGAACCGAATTGAATTCCAATCAATTGGGCCCCAAATTATTCTGTTGCTAAGTGGGACGGCTGTTAAGTGAATTCTGCCCCATTGTACGACTTCTCTTTCCACAGTTGTTAGCCGAATCACTGCCATTAAATTAGTCGCACGGTTGTTTCATGAATCTGGCTTCCCCATTGTTTTTATTATTAGTGTTTATTTTTAAATCAAGTTAGGTAGGTAGGTAGGTAGGTGGATGGCTGAGTGGATGGATGGATGGATGGATATATAATAGATAGATAAATGAGATATATAGATATGGATGGATAGAGAGAGATAGATAGATAGATATTTAATATATAAAGTAGAATGACCAATAGAAATGGGAAATTCGGGGAAGAAAGAAGAAAAAAAAAGGCATTGAGACTTTCTAGAAGAAACGACACAGCCAATTTCCAGAATGGAAGAGGGCAGAATTGTATAACTTTAAGAACGGTGGATTCAACTCCCAGAATTCTCCAGCCTTCAGGGATTCTGGGAGTTAAAGTTCACAGGTCGTAGTGAGACCCTAGTTACCCATCCCTGACTTAAACCATGGTCAGGGGACATTGCAAACTGCCATCAATGCTGGCTGGTTGCCAAGAGACCAAAATATGATCCTCTGATCGCTGAGGAAGAAGAGCCTCTCAGAACTTCAAATCTGGGTCATAAGTATTTACTGTGCTTCTAAGTAGTCCTTGAGTATCAGAATTAGAAGAACCAAGTTGGAAGGTGCCTTGGAGGTCTTCTAGTCCAGCCAGGAAACCCTACACCACTTCAGACAAATGGTTATCCAATCTCTTCTTTAACACTTCCAATGTTGGAGCATTCATAGCTTCTGGAGGAAAGTTGTTCCACTGGTTAATTGTTCTGGCAGGAAATTTACCCTTGGTTCTAAGAGGGATCCTGGAGAGATCCTTCATAACTTTAAATGGTGGCTAAGTGAGCAGTTGTAAGTTGAGGACTTCCCCTGTCAACCAGGAAAGGCGTAGGGATGGGAGTAGTGCCAGCTGGATGGTGGCCACATCTCAGGAGCTTTCTTTCTTTCCTTTTCCTTTCAGGAAGTCATTGAAGATGAGCCCGAAAGAACCCTGTCCGTCATAGTTCTCCATCAAGCCATCGTCACCATTACCTGCATAAGGTACGTACCTGCCCCACCCTCATCTTCCCACCAGCTGGGGAGGAGCTTGGAGTTGGACCAAGTGATGGGATTTCCGTGGCAAGTCAACGTGCTCTAGAGCAGGGGGGGTCAAACCCCATTTCATTGAGGTACACATCAGGACTGGGGTGGTATGGATGGATAGATGGATGGAGAAAGAGAGAGAGGGAGGGAGGGAGGGAGGGATAATAGATAGATAGATAGATAGATAGATAGATAGATAGATAGATAGATAGATAGATAGATAGATAGATAGATAGATAGATAGATAGATCCAGGAGAGTAGGAGTTCAAACTCCATTTCATTGAGGGACACATCAGGGCTGTGGTGGGATGGATGGATAAATGAATGGAGAGATGGATGGAGAGAGAGAGAGAGAGGGAGAGAGGGAGGGAGGGTGTGTGTGTGTGTGTGTGTGTGTGTGTGAGAGAGAGAGAGAGAGAGAGAGAGAGAGAGAGAGAGAGAGAGAGAGAGAGAGAGAGATAGATAGATCCAGGAGACATTTCCTTACACTGAGAACAATCAATCAGTGGAAGGGATTGCCTCCAGAAGTTGTGTTCTCTCCATCACTCGAGGTTTTCAAGAAAAGAGAGAACAACCATATGACTGGGTTGGCTTAAGGACTATCAAGCAAGGGTTGGAGTAGAAGATCTCCAAGGTCCCTTTTAGCCCTCTGAGTCTAGAATCTCCTCACTCTCCTCCTCCTCTTTTCTTGTCTTTCATCAGCCGTATGAAGCCCCCCTTGAATTCCGAAGTGAGGTCTAAATTGGTCAAACAAAGCATCCGGAAGGTGTTATCGTTGCCAGCTATCAAGGTGTCCAAAATTAAAACAGATAGCCAGACCTATTCACCTCAATCTCAGGTGAGCAGTCTAGATGGAGCAAAGCAATAGGGGATCCACCTGGAAACAAGGATGCAGTGAACAGGATTCCCGATCTCCTCAACAGCCCTGGATCCATCCCTCGAGCCAAAGGTCCCCTTGGCCAGTCCCTTCCTCTTTGTTCTTGAAAGTCTGCTTCCCCTTCTCGTTCTATGTTTCTGGATCCCAGGACTCCCTATTTTGAAGCCCTAAACATCTCCAGGGGGTTTTCCTCCCCATCTTTTCTCTCTTCCTCCACTTCTCTTTTATCTTCTGTTTGAAGGATCTTCTCAAGATCAATTCCCACCTCCCACCTTTGCCCCCCAACAAAAGAAGGGCCATGGTGGGGCAGAGCAACCATGGTCTGCAGGCACAAGCTATGATTCCTAGCTAGTCTCAGATAACCCTCAGAATTCAAATGGTTAGCAACTGATTCAGATTTTTTTAAAACAATTTTTATTTATTTTTGAACAAAGACAAATAAACATAAAAATAAAAAAGCCATCTTGCATTACAAATTGTAGAAAGTGTGTCAGTTGGTTACAGTTCTTCCAGGCATCTCTTCCATAGTCATCACCAGCTTTTCATATCAAATCGCATATTTTAAATTCACCTATATTCATGTATATCACGTTTATTATATCTCAACCTTAATTTGACTGTAATTGTTTTTACGTCATTTTATATATAATATTCAAAATCTAGAATAGGATTATATGATAACATTCTATTAAATCATCCAATCCCAATACATCTTTATAACATATTCTAGATAAAGCTTTTAAACCTCCTCTCATATTCTCCATTTGTTGTTTATATAAAATTTCATTTTATCAAACTAATATATCTATATGTATTGTTATCATTATTAATCATTATTTAACTATAGCTATTGTTGCTTCATTTTATGTATAAAATACATAATATTTTATACATACATATACATACTACTAGTAAACTAAATTAAGCTTAGTTTTTATTATACATTGTATTTATTATATTATATTTATTATATGTAGCATTAATATTCTAGTTACTTTCTTAATAAATCTTGTATGAGCTTCTCTTCGCAACATGTTTTCCTTTCGTATCTCATAAAAGCTTGAAACCCAGCATCTGATCTTTTCATCAGCCTATCTTTGGTTATCAATGGTGCTGCTGTCAAGATTTCTCTTCGTATCTCCGTTAATTTTTCTCTCTTTTCTTCTTCTGTGCTTTGAAGTCTGGGGTAGAGTTCCAATCGATCTATCTCCCCTTTCCATATTCCACTCTTGCCATTACCAACCACGCTCACTTTGTTGTCAGTATCCACAGTTTTCTTATCTCTTTGCTCATTTTTTCTTCCATCTTTTGAACTCTGTCCTCCACATTCTTCATTTGATAAACATCCTCAGTTTCTCCATCAGATTTTTCTGTTTTATATTCCATATTCTCCAATCTCTTTTCAATTCTCTCTGTCACAACTAATAGATTTTGAATTTCAAACATAATCATTTGCAATGTTACAGTTTCTTTTTCCTGCTGCGCCAGTCTTCCAATTTTGCAGGCACTGCTACTATAGGATTCAAGGCTATTTTAATAAACTTCAAACAGGTTCATTTATTATCTTTCAAGTCAAAATGTTGTCTTCCCTCCAATAGCTAGTGATGGAACTCCCAAAAAGCACCTGTATAAACAACTTGTGCTCTTCCTACTATCACTCTCAGCAAACAATACAATACAATAGCAGAGTTGGAAGGGACCTTGGAGGTCTTCTAGTTCAACCCCCTGCCTTGGCAGGAAACCCTATACCGTTTCAGACAATTGGCGATCCAACATCTTCTTAAAGACTTCCAGTGTTGGGGCATTCACAACTTCTGGAGGCAAGCTGTTCCACTGATTAATTGTTCTAACTGTCAGGAAGTTTCTCCTCAGTTCTAAGTTGCTTCTCTCCTTGATTAGTTTCCACCCATTGCTTCTTCTACCCTCAGGTGCCTTGGAGAAAGTGACGTGCGGTGAGATTTATGGCTGGTGAGGCTGGTGACGTCATCAGGAAGGCAGGGAATGGGACCACGTGTGCTGGAGGGTGAGGCTGCCTCAGCCTCCAGCACACTTGATCCCATTCCCTGCCTTCCTGAGCGCGCTCCACCGGCTCGTGCTCCACGGTCCCTAACAGCAGCTGCTTTTCAGTGCTTTCCTGTGCGTCTGGTGTTTAGGACATCCGGCTATCTACCTAAATGCCAGACACACAGAAAAGCACTGAAAAGCACTTCGCCTCCAAGCCACTTTGTCTTGATGACGTCACCACAGCTGCTGGGCGCGGCTGGACGGAGGTAGCCTGATCCTCGGTCGCTTGCCCGCCGGACTGCCTCGCGCCACTCTGGCTACCTCTGTCCATTCGCAACTTGCAGCTGCGGCGACGTCATCAAGACGAAGTCCAGCGGAGGCAGAAATGTTGTTGGCACTCCCGGACTTCGTCTTGATGACGAAGCCACGAAAGTGACTGGGGAACGACGAGAACCTTCCTGCCTCTGCTGGACTTCGTGCACTCCTCACGACTGCAATATCCATCCAGAAGCAGCTTTTGTGGCTAATGGGGTTTGGGCTTCCAGCCCAACAGCCCCTGTCACTTCTGGACATCTATTGCAGTCGCGAGGAGCGTGCAAAGTACAGCAGAGGCAGGAAGGTTATTGGCGCTTCCGAGAACCCTCCTGCCTCCGCTGGTTGCCCAGCTGGCACCGCCCCGCACGCGCACCTCCTCCTCCCTCTTCTTCCTCTTCACTCCCCAAAGGTTCTTCTCCTTACCGGAGCTTAGCGGGAGCCATGTGAAAGGGATGGGAGGAAATATATATTATTATTATATATTATATATTATTTCATGATGAGCGGTGAGGCTCTGCCTCCCCTGCCTCCCCTGACCGCACGTCCCTGCTTGGAGAATAGTTTGACTCCCTCTTCTTTGGGGCAACCTCTGAGAACACTGTTATCATGTCTCCCCTAGTCCTTCTTTCTCTTAAGCTAGACATACCCAGTTCCTGCAACCGTTCTTCATATGTTTTAGTCTCCAGTCCCCTAATCATCTTTGTTGCTCTTCTCTGCACTCTTTCTAGAGTCTCCACATCTTTTCTACACCGTGGCGACCAAAATTGAATGCAGTATTCCAAGTGTGGCCTTACCAAGGCATTATAAAGTGGTATTAACACTTGGTGTGATCTTGATTCTATCCCTCTGTTGATGCAGCCTAGAACTGTGTTGGCTTTTTTGGCAGCTGCTGCACACTGCTGGCTCATATTTAAATGGTTGTCCATTTAATGGATGTCCAAACAAACTGGAAGAACCTTGAATCTCAAGTGATCAAAGAGAAAGAAGAAAAACAATGTATCCACCCTCCAGCCTCTAAGTGGCAGTGTAAATGCTTTTCCTCCTGTGGTTACAACCCTCTTTATAATCCTTCTTATTATCTTCTTTATATTCCAAGCTTCAGAAAGGAAAAAACCCATAAATGGAGATAAAAAACAATCCAATCAATCCAAAGAAGCATTATAAAAAAAGAAGGAAATTTTTAATCCATAGGTGTAAACAAAAGTGAAAAAAGAAGAAAAAATTAATCCATTCAGTTTAAAAAAATAGGAAGCCTTTGCAAAAATTCCATCCATGAAAAAAACAGGATAACACACTAAGTTTAATGTAGATTTATTTCGCCGCTTAGTCTTCTATCTTCAATTTTAATTTAACTTAATTTTTGGGGGGGAGGGGTAGTCTCTTTTTCTAATAATAAAATTTCCTCACCAATTTGACACACTTTCTCTTTTCGCTTTGTTCCTATTGTTCCTATTCCTTGGGAGCTGTCCCAACTTCAACAGCTTCATTTGCTGCGTTTCTGTCAACAGAAATAAAGGCAATTCCTGGATCTTTCAGGAACTTTGCGGTGTCCCTGAGATCAGCAGGAAGTGCCCTTCTCAATCACCATCTCTGTGGGACAGTTTAGGTCCGAAAGGACCGTCCAGTGGCAGAAATATGGACTGCAATCTCAGAGCACCAAGATCGCATGTCGAGCCGTCGTGACATCAGCCCCTTTTTTTTCTGCAACGGGTTCAGATGTATGACGGTTGCAGCATTCTGGGGTCACATGACCCTCCTTCTGTGACCTTCCGACCAGTCAATAGGGAAGCTGGATTCACTTAACAACTGTGTGACCAACTTAACAACCAAAATGATTCACTTAACCACTGTGGCAAGAAAGGTCATAAAACAAGGGCAAAATTCACTTCACTAATGTCTCCCTTAGCGATGGAAATTTTGGGCTCAATTGTGGTCATAAGATGAGGACTGCCTGTATTTGAATCTCCCAGAACTGTTAAGGAAGACATTCAACTTTTTAGTCATTCTGTTCTGAACTCAAACAGGAAGGAAGTCCTTTTGTTCCTCAAGTTCAGCAGATAAAGCATTTCTTCCCCCTCTGGAACGGGGCACCGTTTTGCGGTGGTTCGGCTCCTACCTTTCTGGCCGGACGCAGCGTGTGTTGGCAGGAGAAGAGAGGTCGACCCTACGCCCCCTTACTTGTGGGGTGCCACAGGGGTCGGTCCTCTCGCCACTCCCGTTCAACACATATATGAAGCCGCTGGGTGAGATCATCCGTGGTTTCGGGGTGGGATACCACCTGTACGCTGATGATACTCAGCTGTACTTTTCCACCCCGAACCACCCGAACGAGGCCATCGAAGTGATGTCCCGGTGTGTGGAAGCCGTACGGATCTGGATGGATGACAACCGACTCAAGCTCAACCCCTCCAAGACAGAGTGGCTGTGGGTACCAGCTCCCCGGTTCAGCCAATTAATTCCATCATTGGCCATTGCGGGCATTCAATTTGCCCCCGTGGAGCGGGCGCGCAATTTGGGCGTCCTCCTGGATGCCCGGCTGTCCATGGATGACCATGTGACAGCCGTGGCAAGGGGGGCGTTCCACCAGGTTCGCCTGGTGCGCCAATTGCGCCCCCTACTGGACCGGGACGCCTTACGCACAGTCACTCATGCGCTGGTAACGTCTCGCTTGGACTACTGTAACGCTCTCTACATGGGGCTTCCCTTGAAATGCACCCGGAGGCTACAGTTGGTCCAGAACGCAGCCGCGCGGGTAATTATGGGGAGTACTAGGTACTCCCATGTGACACCGTTCCTGCGCGAGCTGCACTGGCTTCCTGTGGTCTATCGGGTGTGTTTCAAGGTTTTGATAACAATCTTTAAAGCGCTCCATGGCTCAGGACCTAGTTACTTGCGGGATCGTATTCTGCCCCATACATCCCTGCGACCAATCCGCTCGCACAGAGAGGGCCTCCTCCAGGTGCCGTCCACTAGACAGTGTCGGGGGGCGGTGCCTAGGAGTAGAGCCTTCTCTGTGGCAGGCCCAGCCCTGTGGAATGACCTCCCTCCGGATATTAGGAATACCTCTGACCTCCGCTCCTTTCGTATTAAGCTTAAGACCCACCTATTCCAAGTAGCTGGCCTGGCTCAACTTTGATCTAACCATATCGCTCCTGACGGGTTTTTAATTGGGTATTTTAATTATATTTAATTATTTAGGGGTTTTTTAATCACTGTATACTAATTGTTTTTTATTCATCAGCCGACCTCCTCCTTGTGTATGTCTTGGTATATGTCTCTGTTATATGTTTGTTTTGTCCACATATTTATTTCATATGTTTCATTGTACGCCGCCCCTAGTCCTTCGGGAGAGGGTGCGGCTAAGAAATAAATATTTATTTATTTATTTATTTAAAAACCAGCCCTGCAATGTCGGCCACTCCATTTACTGCAGACCTCTGGCCTTCAACTCCCAGAATTCCATGGCTGGCTCAGGAAGGTTGGGAGCTGCAGTGCCCCAGTCAGAAAAAGGGCCATCAGTTCCCCACCCCTGGATTTCTGCCTCTTTCAGGTGCCGTTTCTTCCTTGACGCCCCTCCTTCCTTCTGACATTTTCTCCTTCTTTTAGGATTTCTATCAGCAGACGGCCACCGCCTGCAACAACATGCTGACCGGATTGCTGTCCGAAGCTCCCAATTTGGATGCCCTGCAGGAGATCCTGACGGTAAAGAGAGATCCTTTCTTGGGGTGGGTCAGACGGTCAGCCAGATGTTCAGGCTGGATTTGGCCCTTCTGTCCCCCTGTGGAGTCTGTGGCTCTTCCAACTGGGAATGACCCATTCCTCCTTTCCTCCTTCTCTTTCGTTTCCCCTGGCAGCACACAAATCCCTGGATCGACTCTCCCAAGAGCCACGAGAGAGAGAGGGCCCTCAAGAGCACCAAGCACCTCCTCAAGTTCGTTTCGGACAACGTCAGTTTCGATGTAAGTCTCCCTTTGGGATGAGAAGTGAAATGTTTTCAAAGAAAGGAAAAACTCCAAGAAAGTCCAGCTGCCTTTTGGGAAAAGCACCTTTGGAATGTGACCAGGAGGATACAAGGAGCCCTGCTTGAGCAGAGGGTTGGAGGAGAAGCCCTCCACGGTCCCTTCCAGCAACTGCGGTTCTGTCATGCTGTGATTCTATGATTCTGTAATTCTAAGGTTCTGTGATTCAAAGATTCTAAGATTCAAATATTTGATAATTCTATGATTCTATGATGCTAACATTATTCCCTAATTTTAGCCGGCTGAAAGCTTCATGAGCCCCCTCCCCTTCTCCTTTCCCCCCTCCTTTTCCCTTCCTTTCCTTAGACCACAGCTGACTTTTCTTTGCTGGGACAGCTGGTGGCTTTGCTGGCCCTGCACATTGGCGACACCAGCCCAGTTGTTGGCCAGACGTCCGCAGAGGCTGCCTACCACCTGCACCACCTCATCATGAGCAAAATGGGTGAGAACTTTGTACTCCAAGGGCTGACTTGCTGCAAGAGGACCAGGGATGCCCCCTGCCCAGGAGAGCATTAGGTGGCACAGCCTGTGGCGTGGCTAAGAAACTGATCGTTTGGCTTGGCAGAGATGCCTGGAATTGGCGGTTGATATTGGCACTTCTCAGGGCCAGGGGTCCTTTTAAGATGGAGATTCTCATGTTAAGTGAGTCAGCTAGGAAGGAGGAGGAGGAGGAGGAGGTGATAGGAGAGAGAGAGAAGGAGCGATGAAGAGAGAGAGCGAAGGAGCAAGGAGGAGGAGGAGAGGGAGAAAGGGAGACAGGGAGGAGAAGCAGGAGAAACAGGAGGAAGAGTAGCAGCAAGTGGGCCAGGGGTCCTTTTAAGATGGAGATTCTCACGTTAAGTGAGTCAGTTAAGGAGGAGAAGGAGGAGAGAGAAGGAGCAATGAAGAGAAGGGCAGGGAGCAAGGAGGAGAGAGGGAGAGGAAGACAGGGGGAGAAGGAGGAGGAAGTGGAGCAGCAAGTGGAGGAGGCGATGAGAAGGGAGGGAAGGGAGAGGAAGATGAGGAAATGGGAGGAGGAGGAGAGAGTGGGGGAGGAAGATGAGGGGGAAGGGAAGAGGAGGTAGTGAGAAAGTAGGGAACAGAGAGGGAGAGAGGGGAAGGAGTTAGAGGAGGAGAAGGAGAAGGACTGTGGGGTCCTTGGTGCTCTCTGAGCTTGGTGGTTTTCCTCTTGACATTTCATGACCCAACTAGGTAAGTTCATCAGTACTTGAAGGGAGGGATCTTTTTTCTGTGCTTCTATAAGCATTGATGGCCAACATCCCTACTTGGGCAATGAAACGCCTGCAAGGACCCCTCCTCCCAGCGCAAAGAGCACCAGGGACCCCTCAGGTCGACCCTGAGCTCCAGATCTTCTCTTCTGTTGCAACGACTAAACAGGCAGTCAGATGAAGGAACTTCCCAAGTTCTGAAGGCCAAAATCTGACCTTGTGGTTTTTTCCCCTCCATCCAAAGCGAAAGAAATGGACAAGAAAGGGAAGAATAAAAAGGGGAATATTGTACATTGGTTGCGTGAGGATTTCTTTGTTTCGGGTACTGGGATCTTCTACAACAACATCTCCAAAATGGTGAAGGTATGTTTTGGATCAGCCTTTGGCCTGTCTTCCTTTTGCTCCTCCTCCTGACCCAGAGACCCTCAAAGGAGTCAATCTCACAGTGGGGACAGCATCCTCCCAAGGTTGGGCTTTGGGTACCCCTCCTCTCCAATGCCCTTGAGGAAGAAAGGGCAGCTGCCATGTTGGCTTTCTTGACCCCCATCTAAATCCCACCTGATGGAGGACATGGAATAAGGCCTGCCTCTCTAGATGGTGTGCTGTCCCCCAATCTGGGTCAAAGTCTCAAGAGAAGGGAGTCAAAGCCCTGAGGCATCTCTGCATGGCCTCCTTTCCTTCTCTCCGATAGGCCTTTGGGGAGCACCTCAGCCCATTGCAGCTAACGCAGGTGATCCTGGAAGCCCTGGAGGCCTTGACACACGTGGAAAAGAACATATCCCAGTCTGCGGGGCAGCTCCTCAACTCCATCCTGGAGGAGTGTGGCATGGATCTGGAGGAGGTAAGAAAATTGCAGGGCTTGGAGGAAAAGGGATGTAGGAGATTTTTTAGAAAGCAAAGACGAGAACGGCTGAGACCTTGTTGGCTCAGTGACGACACTTTGGCTGGTTTTAAGAAGGCTAGGGCTGGATGGGAGACCACTGAGCTATCCAAACCTCCCAGAAGAAGGTAAGGGCAAAACAAAGGAGCCATATTGGTTTCATGAAAAATAACATTTGGTGAGCCAGTGTGCCAGTGGTTAAGGCTCCAGATGTTTTTACATCTTTGTCATCCACCTTGAGTCGCCATATGTGAATAGGCAGCAATATAAATCTCCTAAAGTAAACCAATAAAATATCACAGGCGGCTGGACAAATCAGGAGTCCTTTCAAAAATGTAGGGCAAACATTGAGACATTGTGGGGGCCAATTTATTTCCCCCAATGGGTGGGAGTTATCGTCTCTACTGCATCTCCAATGGAGACCAGCACTGGATCTCATCCCTCCGATCTCTCTTTTGCCATAGCTACCCATGATATTAAAGGAGATTTACCAGCGTCTCCCGAATATTGCCCACCCAGCAACGAAAGACCTCACCCTCAAGGCCGTATGTCACCTGGCATCCAAGAGGGTCAACCCAGTTGTGGACATATTGCTGGAATCCTCCATTGGCTGTGATGGGTAAGAAGAACTTCAAGGAGATGGGCCTCCTCTTGCCTTGGATTCATCAGAGATTCTCCATCCTTTGCGATGGGGTGAATCCCTGTACCTCAGGTGGAGGGAGAGGGTGGAGGTTGGTTCTCTGAGCTTCTGCGTTGGTTTCCAAATGTTTTGTTACCAGGCAAGGTAACATCTTCAGTGGAGTTTAAGGAACGCCAATGCTGGTGATCTTCTGCTTGTAAGGGCTTGGTGTCGTCAGAAGGTCGTGTGATGGGGAGGTCACCTCAGATTGAGAGTCATGTGAGGTGGGGGATCTTGTGATGGGTCTTGTGATGTGGAGGTCATGTCAGGTGAGGGTCATATCAAGTGAGGGACTTGTGATGGAGAGGTCATGTCAGGTGTGGATCTTATCAAGTGAGGGTCTTGTTAAGAGGGAGGTCATCTCAGATTGAGGGTCATGTGAGGTGGGGGATCTTGTGATGGGTCTTGTGATGTGGAGGTCATGTCAGGTGAGGGTCATATCAAGTGAGGGACTTGTGATGGAGAGGTCATGTCAGGTGTGGATCTTATCAAGTGAGGGTCTTGTTAAGAGGGAGGTCATCTCAGATTGAGGGTCATGTGAGGTGGAGGATCTTGTGATGGGTCTTGTGATGTGGAGGTCATGTCAGGTGAGGGTCATATCAAGTGAGGGACTTGTGATGGAGAGGTCATGTCAGGTGTGGATCTTATCAAGTGAGGGTCTTGTTAAGAGGGAGGTCATCTCAGATTGAGAGTCATGTGAGGTGGGGGATCTTGTGATGGGTCTTGTGATGTGGAGGTCATGTCAGGTGAGGGTCATATCAAGTGAGGGACTTGTGATGGAGAGGTCATGTCAGGTGTGGATCTTATCAAGTGAGGGTCTTGTTAAGAGGGAGGTCATCTCAGATTGAGGGTCATGTGAGGTGGGGGATCTTGTGATGGGTCTTGTGACGTGGAGGTCATGTCAGGTGAGGGTCATATCAAGTGAGGGACTTGTGATGGAGAGGTCATGTCAGGTGTGGATCTTATCAAGTGAGGGTCTTGTGATGGGGAGGTCATCTCAGATTGAGGGTCATGTGAGGTGGGGGATCTTGTGATGGGTCTTGTGACGTGGAGGTCATGTCAGGTGTGGATCTTATCAAGTGAAGGTCTTGTGATGGGGAGGTCATCTCAGATTGAAGGTCATGTGAGGTGGGGATGTTGTGATGGGTCTTGTGATGTGGAGGTCAGTAAAGGTCGTGTCAGGTGAGGGTCTTCTGATGGAGGTCCTGATGGGCTATGGGTGTGTCACAGATGAAGTCTTCTAGTGGGGAGGTCACATCAGATGAGGGTCGAGATAGGAATGAACTTTGAAAGATATTTTACGACTTTTCTTGTCACATTTGTTAAGTGAGTCACTGCAGTTGTCAAGTGAGAAACATGGTCATTAAGTGAATCTGGCTTCCCGATTGAATGTGCCTGTTAGAAGTTCGCAAAATGTGATCGCTTGACTTTGGGAGGGTCGTAAATCTGAACCAGTTGTCCAGGAGTCTGAATTTTGGTCAGATGATCCCGAGGATGCTGGAACGTGTGAAAACTGGGAATAAGTCGCTTTTTTCAATGCCGTTGTTCCTTTGAATGGCTGCTGGACAAACGGTCGTAAGTCAAGAACTACCTGTGTATATAGAGATATTTTGGGGGGATGAATAATAATAATAATAATAATAATAATAATAATAATAATAATAATAATAATAATAATAATAATAATAATTATTATTATTATTATTATTATTATTATTATTATTATTATTATTATTATTATTTTATTTGATTAGCCGCAACCCTCTCCCGAAGGACTCGGGGCGGCGTACAATCAAAACAGATAAAATACAGATAAAGACACACATACATACATAAAGAACAAAGACATATACATGTGCATGCAGGAGGTAGACTCATAAGTGAAAGACAATTAAAAAACACAATTTAAAATCCCATTAAATAAAATTATTAAAAAACCCATCAGGAGCGTTATGAAGTTATGATTGAGCCAGGCCGGCTATTTGGAATAGGTGGGTCTTGAGCTTTACACGGAAGGAGCGGAGGTCAGTAGTGGTCCTAATATCCGGGGGGAGGTCATTCCACAGGGCTGGGCCCGCCACAGAGAAGGCTCTGCTCCTAGGCGCCGCCCCATGGCACTGTCTGGTGGACGGCACGTGGAGAAGTCCCTCTCTGTGCGAGCGGATGGGTCATAGGGATGTATGGGGCAGAATACGATCCCGCAGGTAACTAGGTCCTGAGCCATGGAGCGCTTTAAAGATCGTAATCAAGACCTTGAAACGCACCCGATAGACCACAGGAAGCCAGTGCAGCTCGCGCAGGAGAGGTGTCACATGGGAGTACTTAGTACTCCCCATAATCACCCGCGCGGCCGCATTCTGGACCAACTGCAGTCTCCGAGTGCATTTCAAGGGAAGCCCCATGTAGAGAGCGTTACAGTAGTCCAGGCGAGACGTCACCAGCGCATGGGTGACTGTGCGTAGGGCGTCCCGGTCCAATAGGGAGCGCAATTGGCGCACCAGGCGAACCTGGTGGAACGCCCCCCTGGCCACGGCTGTCACATGGTCATCCATGGACAGCCTGGCATCCAGGAGGATGCCCAAATTGCGCCCCCGCTCCACAGGGGCGAGTTGAATGCCCCCAATGGCCAGAGATGGGATTAACTGGTTGAACCGGGGGGCCGGAACCCACAGCCACTCCGTCTTGGAAGGGTTGAGCTTGAGTCGGTTGTCATCCATCCAGACCCGTACGGCTTCCACACACCGGGACATCACTTCGATGGCCTCGTTGGGGTGGTTGGGGGTGGAAATGTACAGCTGAGTATCATCAGCGTACAGATGATATCCCACCCTGAAACCACGGATGATCTCACCCAGCGGCTTCATGTATGTGTTGAACAGGAGTGGCGAGAGGACCGACCCCTGTGGCACCCCACAAGTAAGGGGGCTTAGGGTCGACCTCTGCTCCCCTGCCAACACACGTTGCGTCCGGCCAGAGAGGTAGGAGCCGAACCACCACAAAACGGTGCCCCGGACCCCCAACCCCTCCAGTCGGTGCAACAGGATACCATGGTCGATGGTATCAAAAGCCGCCGAGATGTCTAATAGGACCAGGATAGAGGAACAACCCCTGTCTCTGGCCCTCCAGAGATCATCCACCAACGCGACCAAGGCCGTCTCTGTACTGTGCTCGGGGCGAAAGCCGGACTGGCGTGGGTCTAGATAATCATTCTCCTCCAGATGTCGTGGGAACTGAGAAGCCACCACACTCTCTACAACCTTCGCCAAAAAGGGAAGGTTGGAGACAGGGCGATAATTGGCCAGCTCCATAGGGTCCAGGGAAGGCTTCTTGAGCAAGGGTCTCACCACCGCCTCTTTCAAGGCGGCCGGAAGAGACCCCTCACCCAACAAAGCGTTCACTAGGCCCAGGAGCCAGTCGCGTGTAACCTCCCAGGATGCCAGTACAAGCCAGGAGGGACACGGGTCCAGTAAACATGTGGTAGGTCGCAGTCGTCCACGCAATCTGTCCAAATCCTCGATGACAACCAAGTCAAACTCCTCCCAAAAAGGTTTCTCAAGACTCGCCACTGGCGTCTCGACTGGGCCACTGAAGGGGACCCAATCCTTCCGGATTTGAGCGACTTTATCCTGCAGATATTTCCCAAATTCCTCTGCCCTACCCTGTAAAGGGGGCTCCCGCGGCCTCTGAAACAGAAGGGAGCGGGACACCCGAAACAGGGCGGCAGGGCGGTTCTCTGCGGATGCAATGAGAGCGGCACAATATTGACGTTTGGCCGTTCTCAATGCCACTAGGTACGTCCTTAAATGGGCTCGTACCTGTGCTCGGTCAAATTCGGATCGGGAGGATCTCCGACTCTCTAGGCATCTCTTGCGGCGCTTCATCACCCTTAGCTCCTCGGTAAACCAAGGAGCCAGGGTGGATCGTTGCCGCCGGAGAAGCCGCAAAGGCGCCACCCGGTTCAAGGCCCCGGTAGTCGCATTATTCCACGCGGCCACCAGGTCCTCTACCCGAGGGCGGGTCAGGGCTGCAGGAGGTGGCCCAAGCTCCGTCTGGAACCTATCTGGTTCCATCAGGCGCCTGGGGTGGAACCATCTAGTGTTTTCTGGTTCCGCCTCCCCGCAGCGAGGGGTAGCACCAGGGAAGTCAAGTCGGAGGAGTGAGTGATCTGACCATGACAGGGGAGTGATGGTTAAATTCCCTCCTCCCAGATCACTCAACCACTGGCCAGAGACAAAAACAAGGTCCAAGGTGTGACCTCCCTCGTGTGTCGGGCCCTGAATCATTTGAGTCAGGTCCATGGCTATCATGGAAGCCATGAACTCCCGAACCCCCTCTGATGCTTCTCCCACCGATGGCAGGTTAAAATCCCCCATCACTAGAAGTTTGGGGGTCTCAACCGCCACCGATGCGATCAGCTCCAGGAGCTCAGGCAGGGTCGCTGATGTATGGCGGGGAGCCAGGTATACTATCAGCAGGCCCAACTGCCTCCCAGGGCCCCATTTCACAACAAGGGATTCACATCCGGACGTCTGTGGCACAGTGGACTCCCTCGGCTCTAATGAGAGCCATTTATTTGGCCATCGGTTTTCCAATCCTTCCTTCCGTTGGGAGTTCATCTATCTGGACTGGCCGTCTCTTCTGAAGTGGGGAAAGATCTGTTTTCCACCCCATCTGTTTCTCCCCCTCCGCAGAAGTGCCAGGGAGGTTTGGGGGGCGCTGGCTGTGGACCATTATGCCAACCTCAAGATCATGAAGCCCCTCTTGAAAAGGCTGCAGGACCAAGACCCCAGCACCGACGCCCTCACAAGGAGGAACAGCAAGTCCCTCATGCCCATTGCGGTAAGCCCTCCACACCTGAGGGAAGGGAGGAGGGAGGCAGTGGGCAAGCGGCTGGGGGCTGAAATTGGAGCATCATTTGGTGTAAGCCCCCCTCCTTTAGGTGGAGGCAGATGTTTCTCTCCCTGGGCACAATGAGAATATATCTGCCGAACAAAACTCCTCATTGGCAACAGGAAGGGCATCTGGCCAGTAAACCCCCAGCTCCATTTAGATAGCCAGACTCCACCCTGCAAGTGTTTCTGGGAACGTTAGAAGAAGAGGAGGAAGAAGAAGAAGGTGATTAATCTAAGTTACCTGGGGAGCCCAAGGTGACGCTTCTTTCATCCCGCTTCTAGGCCACCAACGCTCTCTGTTTCCTCCTGTCCCTCCCGAACGCTGCTGAGCTCCTCCACAAAAAATTCTCCAACCTGCTCCTTGCCCTGGTCACGCAGCTGTACTTCCTCCTGGGAGCCAGCAAGAGTGGGGCCAGGAGGTCCAGCAGAGTCACAGACCTTTCAGAACAGATCAACCATTTGGGGTAAGGAATCTCCTGGGCCCAATCTGGATCCTACAGGATATCACTGGAGGGGGAAGAAATAAAGGGAGGCTGATTTGCTGTTGTGTTTTGTGGTTGTTTCACAAGCCGCCAAGTGAAACCTGGAGATCTCCTGAAGGGCAGCGGGAGGCCGGTTGGCATCAGGGTAAGCCTGGCCTTTGCAGGGGGCATCGGCCGAAGGATTGGCACCAACTCTTCTCCCTTTCTTTGATTTAGCACGACTGTGCAGGCGATCAAAAACCTCATCCTGTCTGCCGGATACGAAGAGGAGTACAAAGATTTGGGGATGGTGGGATGCTGGGAGATGCTCTTGAGCCCAGATAGTCTGTTTGAGGCCATTTTCCACCTGGTCCGGTAAGAACTTCAAAGTCCAAAGAGCTTGGCTACAAGTGTCAGTGGGTGAGAGAGGGAGGAGAAGGCAGAGAGAGAGAGGAGGAAGAAGAAGGGGCAGAGTGAGAAAAGTGAGGGAGAGGGGGAAGAGGGAGGGAAGAGGGGAGGAAGAGAGAGAGAGAGAGAGGAAGAGGGAGGGTGATAGAGGGGAGGGGAGGGCAGAGGGAGAGGCGGAAGAAGAGGCAGAGAGAGAGAAAGTGAGGGAGATGGGGAAGAGGGAGGGAAGAGGGGAGGAAGAGAGAGAGAGAGAGAGGAAGAGTGAGGGTGATAGATGGGAGGGGAGGGCAGAGGGAGAGGAGGAAGAAGAGGCAGAGAGAGAGAAAGTTAGGGAGAGGGGGAAGAGGGAGGGAGAGGAGAGGGAGAGGGAAAGAGAGGAAGAGGGATGGAGAAAGGAGGAGAGAAAGAGAGGGAGTGTAAGAGGGAGACATAAAAGGAGAGAGAGAATGAGATGGAGAGGGACGGTGGGAAGGAGAGGGAGAGAAAGACAGAGAAAGAGAGGGAGGGTGAGACATTATCTAAATGGAGTAGTTCATTGAGTAATTCATTTATCCATAATTCAGATAATCTTTTCTCTAGCTTGGTGATTTTCTCCTCACTCACCAGCAGATCTTATTTGTTTGTTTGTTTATTTATTTATTTATTTATTTATTTATTATTTATTTATTTATTTATTTATTATTTATTTATTATTTATTTATTTATTTTATTGTATTTATAGACCGCCCCCTCTCCCCGAAGGGACTCGGGGCGGTGTACAGACAGCAGCTAAAAAACCATATACACAGTAAAAAATATTAGATACCCCTTAAAAACAGATTAAATATAAAGCCTGTACAGTAATAATAAAAATTAAAAAAATTAAAAGGTCTACCGCCAAAAATTTAAAATACCGGCCAGAGGGATTGAAGATTAAAACTACGGTTGGGCCAGGCCAGCTAATTGGAACAGGTGGGTCTTAAGTTTCTTGCGGAAGGAGCGGAGATCGGTGGTTGTTCTGATGTCGGGGGGGAGGTCATTCCAGAGGGTCGGGCCCATCACAGAGAAGGCCCTACTCCTGGGCGCCGCCCGCTGGCATTGCCTAGTGGACGGCACCCGGAGGAGTCCCTCTCTGTGAGAGCGAATTGGTTGCAGGGATGTGTGGGGTAGGATGCGATCCCGCAGATAACTAGGTCCTGTGCCATGGAGTGTTTTAAAGATGATAGTCAACACCTTGAAACGCACCCGAAAAGCCACAGGTAGCCAGTGCAGCCCACGCAGGAGAGGTGTTATATGGGAGTACCTGGTACTTCCCATGATTGCCCGCGCGGCCACATTCTGGACCAACTGCAGCCTTCGGGTGCATCTCAAGGGGAGCCCCATGTAGAGAGCATTGCAATAGTCCAGGCGGGACGTCACAAGCGCATGGGTGACTGTGTGAAGGGCATCCCGGTCCAATAGGGGACGCAATTGGTGCACCAGGCGAACCTGGTGGAACGCCCCCCTTGCCACGGCTGTCACATGGCCAGAGACAAAAATAAGGTCCACCGTGTGGCCTCCCTTGTGTGTGGGGCCCTGAATTATTTGGGTCAGGTCCATGGCTGTCATGGAAGCCATGAACTCCCAAGCCGCCTCGGATGATTCGCCTATCGACGACAGATTGAAATCCCCCATAACCAGTAGCTTGGGGGTCTCAACCGCCATCTCTGCGATCAGATCGTGTCTGATTTCTCCCTATTTGATCTTTAGGAAACTCTTCAACTACTCTAAAGTGGAGCTGAAGGTGATGTTCAGACAGGCCAACAACTACCTGCACCATCCCGATTTAAGGGAGAAGACAATTGGGATGGTGTTCTTCTCAGAGGTGAGGAGACATTGTGATGCACCACAACATTGTGGATCTCCAGGAATGTTGAGCAGGGTTCATGAGGACTTTATGGATAGGAACTTGAAGTTGTGGGGGCTCTATCACTAGAGGCCTTGAAGAAGAGACTGGAGAGCCATTTGTCTGACATAGTAGATGGTCTCCTGCTTGGTCAAGGGGTTGGACTAGAAGACCTCTAAGGTCTCCTCTTATTCTGTTAATCGGTGGAATGGGAGAGAGAGAAAGAGGCAGGGAGGGAGGGAGAGAAGGAGGGAGGGAGGGAGGGAGGAAGACTCAATGACCCCAAATTCCTTTTCCTCTTTGCAGTATAGGCAGTTTTGTATTCTTACTATCATTTGCACTACCTTTGCAATACTGTAGTCCTCGACATATTACTTGGCTTATCAGACGGTCACAAAATGGATCACGTAACTTCTAAACATTGCAACTGTCATAAATACGGACCCTCAAATATCCAATTTTTGATCACGTGACCGTGATCAATGGCCATAAGTTTGAAAAATGAAATTGTCCCTTTTGTCAGTGACATGGTGACTTTCCGCAGTCACTAAACGAGGACTGTCTTTTCTTCTCCCCGTAATGGTTGAATGTGGCATCTCTTCATAGAGGCTCTGAGGAAAGTTCCCTTCCTTTGTTTTGCTAATGCTCTGTCTCTCCACTCTTCTTCCCCAGCTTCTCTATCACCCGGAGTTTGGAGAATTCTTCATCATGAAGGACATCCTCAATGTCCTCCAAGACTGGATGGCTCAGCCATATCCCCTCATCCAAATATTTGCTGTTCGTGGTGTGGGGTATCTTCTCCAGCACCCCTTGGAGGTAAGAGATGGGGGGCAGGAAGTGAGGGACTTTCAAGGGAGCAGCAGGTGTGACCTCTCTGGGAAGTCTACAAGGCTAGGAAGGGTAGAAGGAGGAGAAGAAGACAACCCCCAGAAAGAGGATGCCCTCAGCTACAGTGGCGACTCTTCTACAAACATGGCGGCATCCCTGGAAGATCTGAAGGATCAATTTGGAGACAGATCCTCTTGGAGGACATCTAAAGCAGAACAAGAAGCAACGGATGGAAGCTAATCAAGGAGAGAAGCAACCTAGACCTAAGGAGAAATTTCCCGATACTGAGAACAATTAACCAGTGGAACAACTTGCCTCCAGAGGTTGTGGGTGCTCCAACACTGGAGGCTTTCAAGAAGAGACTGGACAACCATTACTACTGGTTTTCCTAGTAGTAGAGACCTTGCGGTCTTCTAGTCCAGCCTTCTGCTCAAGCAGGAGAACCTAAGCTAATTCAGATAAGAGACTGTCTACTCTCTTCTTAAAAACCTCCAGTGATGGAGTGTTTTGCATCAAACCCCTGGGATGAGGAAGCCCCTGAGCTGACCTAACAATCATCCAGCTTCCTCACGCCCAGCTATTTCCCCAAGATCTTCCCTTGCAGGATTGGAGATCACGGGGAACCTCCACCTGGGATGCTGGGTGTTATGGTTTTCTCCATTTATACATCTCATCCAGTTTTCTTATCATTGCAACCCAAGAGCATACGAAGAACGCTTACAGGAACTGGGAATGCCTAGTCTAATGAAAAGAAGGACTAGGGGAGACAGGATGGCACCTGTTCCAATATTTGAAGGCTCCTACAAAGACCAGGTGGTCAAAAGAAAGAGGAGAAAGAATGGTTGGAAACCAACCAAGGAGAGAATCAACCTGGAATTAAGGAGAAATTTTACTAACGGTGAGAGCAATCAAGCAATGGAAGGACTGATCTCCAAAACGTGTGGGTTTTCCAAAAGAGACTGGAAAACCATTCATGGTATAGAATCTCCTGCTCGAGCAGGGGTTGGACTAGAAGACCTCCAAGGTCCCTTCTGACTCTGATATGCTGTGTTGTATGTTCTAAGTGCACATGTTTATGTGCTTGAAATGGGGAACATGATGGTAGGTTTAACTGTGAAAGCTGAAGTGTGGAGCTGAGGCAAAACATAGGATGAAGAATTGGGGAACTAGGTAGTTTTAGTCTAACAACAAAAAGTGGGGCTGGGATGAGATGAGACTTTTAATATTTGAAGTGCTTCCACAAATAATGGGGGGGGGCAACTGATTCCACGAAGCCCCTGAAAGGAGAACAAGAAGCAATGGGTGGGAACTAATGAAGGAGAGAAGCAACGTGGAACTAAGGAGAAATTCCCTGACAATGAGGACAATTCACCAGTGGAACGACTTGCCTCCAGAGGTTGTGGGTGCTCCAACACTGAAGGCTTTCAAGAAGAGACTGAACAACCATTGATCTGAAATGGTACAAGGCCACCTGCTTGAGCAGGGGGTTGGACTAGATGACCTCCAAGTTCCCTTTCAACCCTGTGATTCTAGGTTATGGGGGCTTCTCTGTGTTTGTCATTCGTAGACTCAGAGAACTCCAGTGACCATGTTTAATTGCTCCCTTTTTTCCCTCCTTCCTCCAGAATACGATGTTAGAGCCGGTGCTAGTCCCTGTGGTCAACTGTGCTTGTCACCCAGAAAAAAGTGTGGCAAAGGAATCCTTACGGACTCTTCAGTTCCTATTCCGGTATCTGAAAGTTCAAACCTATGGATGGAAAGCTGTCAATCTTATTCCGGTCCTGGGGAAGTATTTTGCTGATGTACGTCAACCAAATCACGGCAAACTAATCCACCCCCCTCTCTCTTCCTCTCCCTCCCTCCCTCCCTCCCTCCTCTCTTTTTTTCCCATAAAGATGGCCTGGGTACCATCTGCAGAATTCTAATTTTATCAAAAAGGCTTAGAAATAGTTCAGCAATAACTGTGCTGTTCTCATCTAAAAGAGTGTGTGAGCTTTCAGATGATCCTTGAGCCCTTCCAGAGAGCTGGAGAAGGTTGCCACTCTCTTCAGCTTCACCAAACCACCATCAATCCCTCTCCATATTTATTAAAAATCCAGATTGGTGTTGCTTGATCTCAGACTCTTTAACGTGTGTGGGTCTCAACTCTGCTGGCCTGAGAACTCCAGAGGTTGAAGTCCCCACATGTGAAGGCTGCTAAGATGGGAAAACAGCTCCCTTGATCACACCATAGAGGTTGGTCTGCAAGCCTTTTACACCCATGGCCAACCATCCCCATGGCCTTGTCTGGAGAAACAGTTGCCAGACTCCTCTTCCTCGTCTTGTGAGTGGGAAACTGAGGCAGATCACATGAAGAGGATGGAGGTGATGAAGGCTTTTATTGTAGGTTTAGTGGATCCCTCCCTGCCTTTCTATTTCAGGAAACAAAGAAGAATCAAATTTGAGATGTTTTCTCGTCTGAAATTTCTGCTCTCAGTTTTTGCTCAGCTCACTATTGTGTGTGTTGCAGTTTGTTCTTCTAGGTTCTCACAATGCCTCCCATTTCCTGAATGCTATTGGAGGGACTGACCCGTTTCTCTTCCTTCGTAGGAGGACACCGAGTTGCGCAACATCTCCATCACTCTTTTTGGCCTGGTCTTAAATGGGGTCAAGGAGACAGAGCGGAATCTGACCAAATCCATCCTGCGCAGCCTGATTCCTCTCGTCATCCAGTTGGCTAATCCTTGGACCCAAGAGGTGAGTTGAAGGGCGGGGTCAACTAAGCTCCTGCTCTTTCATGCTCCCTTCTCCATGAGACCATGTTGTACCCCCATCTTCACTCAGGGCAACATGGTTGCATCATGTCGACCCTCTGGAGAAGGCAAAGAGATTCTGGACAATCCTGAAGTTATGAGGTCCTTGGTGTTCTCTGAACCTGGTTGTTTTCTTGCAGGCCTTTCCTGACCCAACTAGGTGACAGCATCAGTAGGTTGGAAGGGAGGGTTTGACCTCTGCTTAATGCCCGATCATTTTGATGTGGGTGCAGGTTTTCTGTTGGGTTGTCTTCGATTAGGGGGTTGTTCTCTGCTTGATTGTTTGCCTGGTTTACCAAGAGAATCAGGGTTGAATTGTGGGGAACTCTGGCCTTCAGAGGGGCCCTTTCCCTGCCTTAGCTTCCTCTTGGGGTGGCTCATCCCCTTTCCCACCTCTGAGCAAGGAGAAGTTTGGCTTTTCTCTGCCGAAGATGGATAACCTCAGAACCGGCTCCTCTGATGCCTCCTTTCCTCCCTCGGCCCAGTTCTCCAGGAACGCCCTGACCTCCTGCGTCTCCTTTATGAAGTGGGAGGAGTTTCCAGAGACTTTGTTTGACTACGAGATTTACACCAGTCTCCAGAGCATGTATTCCAGCATCTGCTCGGAGGTGGTAAGTAGGAGCCCAGCTGGTTCCTTTTCTTCTGGATTAGAGTATAATATATTTTCTTTTTCTCCTGCCTTTCTTCTTTTGATAAATCATTCAAGATGGTGGTCGTCCCGAATGCTTCTCCTCCCCCTCCTCCTTGGCTCCTGGTTTGTTGCCTGAAGCCTCAACCACTAGACTAAATCGACTAGAGGGATTCTTCTTGGGTTGTTGTTCCCTTGGGAACAGCAGAGGTTCTATGCCACCATGACGACTGGAAACCTTGCTGATTTGTGGGTTTGAGATTAGAAATGGCAGTTTGTGGAAAAGGGAAATTACGATGTAAAGAGGGCAAAACATAAATGCATTTATAAGACCAGAAGCCATTTCCTTATCATCTTTCTTTCCCTTTTCTTTTTCTATTCTTTTTTCACTATCTATTATTTTTCTTTATTTTCCTTTTTGGTTTTAACTTGGATAAAAATGTCTTTAACAACATAAATGTGTGTGTGTATAATATAATACAATATTAAACTATATTATACTAACACTTTTAATATAATGTAATAGTATATTGTATTGCATTGTACAATAATCCAGTCTAGTCCAGTCCAGTCAAGTCCAGTATAGTATAATAATATTGTTTAGTATAATAAAAGATAGTATAGTATAACAATCTTATAGTTTAAAGTACACTACGATACGATAAAGTATAATAAAATTCAATATGTTATTGAAGACATTGTTGTTGAGGACATGAGGACTAGAAACCTTAGAAAGAAAAAAAGAGGAAGCTGCAGAGTTCATTGCCTTGTTTGTGGCCTTGTGTTCCCCAGATCAATCGATGCAAGGAAAACCTGCCTGAAATGTTGGAGCAGATGGTGGAATTCCTAAAGAGCCGGAATCCTTTGTCCCGAGAGGCAGCTGCCCTCTTAATTGGTAACCCCAAATGCGAACTCTGGAAGGAGGGGAGGAAAAACCAGGGCAGGCGGGAGGCCTAAGGCCAGGCATGCTGACCATTATTACACACACACACACACACAGACACACACACAGACACACACACGGCCCCCTTTCTTAAGGGTATCGCCGCGGTTTTTAAGTGAGTCATGTGGTTGTTAATTGAATCTGGCTTCATTCTGGAGTTTGCTCTCTCGAAGGTTGCAAAAAGTGATCAGGTGACCCCCAAGACTCTGCAACCGTCATAAGTACGAGTCGTATGAAATTCTTTCCATTCCATCTCTAGACAGACCCAATTCCTGGGACCATCCCGTAAAGCCCCAAAGCGACTCTTCCAAGTAGAAATAAAAGAATTCTGCGTTTTCTTTCTTGAATCAGTCGATTTAGCCGTCTCTGCCAACTCCACCAACCTTTTCTTTGCATGTGTCTAGGCTGCTGCGCACAATACATGACACGGGATCTGGTGATTTCCAAACAAATCGAAGAAGTTTTCCTGGGTGAGTTTCAAAGTTCCCTCGCTTGAAGTGGAGACTTTCTCTCCAGAAGCTCTGGCCCTGATCGGGGTTGGTTCTCAAGGTGGATCCTGGTAATCATTTCTTTTCTGGATTCCTTCCAGGTCTCCGGGATCTGCAAGAGGATCCCGAAGCCTCCGTGGCTCAGGCTGCAGCTGGGTCCATGGAAGTAATCTTCCGGCAGTATGGCCATCGGATCAACCCTGCTCTCATTAGTAGCCAGCTCCTCTCCAAAGTCATCCAGAGCATCTCCAAGACCAAATTATCATAGTTAAATAGTTTAATCCTTTACTTTATTGTCTTGGCACCTCATATAACAAAGTTGTGCCTTCTTTAGTGTACAGTATATTATACATTAAAAATAAAAGTATGCAATTGTATAGAACTATACATTCTATACGATGAAATTGAAAACTCCTGATATTGCATTTCTGTTGCCCTCTACAGTAGAATTCAAGATAATTACTGCTCTGGGATGGAAGCTCTTTTTCAGTGTACTTGTCCTTGTTTTTATTGTCCTGTACCGTCTGCTAGATGGCAATAGTTAAAAGAAAGGGTGCCCAGGAGGAGATGGATCTTTAAGGGTGTTTGAAACTTTCTTAAGGCAGCGGGAGCTATAAAGCTCTTCCAAAGAGGGGAAGGGGGCAACCAAGGACCCTCTGGGCACCTCCCTTCCAGCTGATCTTTATTTATTTATTTATTTATTTATTTATTTATTTATTTATTTATTTATTTATTTGACTTATCAGTCGCCCCCTCTCCGCAAAGGGACTCGGGGCGCCGTACAATCAAAAACAAATATACAGATGTGGCATGGAGGAGGTGACATCAATGCTTAACAAATAAGATTCCAATAAAAAGCCACTAGGTTAAAATAAATAACAATAAATGAAAACAGTTTAAATAATTTAAAACCCCAAAATTTACATTTACCGTAATTAAAATTGCCAGGGAGGTTAGAAAGTTCTAGTCTAAGCCAGGCCGGCTAGTTGGAACAGGTGGGTCTTGAGTTTCGTGCGGAAGGAGCGGAGATCAGTCGTTATCCTGATGTCTGGGGGGAGGTCATTCCAGAGGGCTGGACCCATCACAGAGAAGGTCCTACTCCTGGGCGCCGCCCTCTGACACTGTCTGGTGGACGGCACCCGGAGGAGTCCCTCTCTGTGAGAGCGAATTGGTCGCAGGGATGTATGGGGCAGAATGCGATCCCGCAAATAGCTAGGTCCTGTGCCATGGAGCGCTTTAAAGATGGTAACTAACACCTTGAAGCGCACCCGGTAGATCACAGGGAGCCAGTGCAGCTCGCGCAGGAGAGGTGTTATATGGGAGAACCTCGTTCTCCCCATAATTGCCCGCGCGGCCGCATTCTGGACCAGTTGCAGTCTCCGGGTGCATCTCAAGGGGAGCCCCATGTAGAGAGCATTACAGTAGTCCAGGCGGGACGTCACCAGCGCGTGAGTGACTGTGCGGAGGGCATCCCGGTCCAATAGGGGGCGCAATTGGCGCACCAGGCGAACCTGGTGGAACGCCCCCCTTGCCACGGCTGCCACATGGTCTTCCATAGACAGCCAGGTGTCTAGGAGGATGCCCAAAATGCGCGCCCGCTCCACGGGGGCCAGTTGCTCGCCCCCGATGGCCAGCGATGGAATACACTGGTTGAACCGGGGGGCCGGTAGCCACAGCCACTCCGTCTTGGAGGGGTTGAGTCTGAGTCGGTTGTCTCCCATGCAGACCCGTACGGCTTCCAAACACCAGGGCATCACTTCGACGGCCTCATTGGGGTGGTTTGGGGTGGAAATGTACAGCTGTGTATCATCAGCGTACAGGTGGTATCCCACCCCAAAACCACGGATGATCTTGCCCAGCGGCTTCATATATGTGTTGAACAGGAGAGGCGAGAGGACCGACCCCTGTGGCACCCCACAAGTGAGTGGCCTCAGGGTCGACCTCTGCTCCCCAGCCAACACACATTGCGTCCGGTCAGAGAGGTAGGAGCAGAACCTCCTCTCTTAAAGATACATAACATGCCTTGTGCAATATATTGTCTACCCAACTTGTTGGTTACACCCTAACAAACCCCCATCCTTTGCCCTCCAGAAATCATCCACCAACGCGACCAAGGCCGTCTCTGTGCTGTGCCTGGGCCGGAAGCTGGACTGGCGCGGGTCTAGATAATCAGATTCCTCCAGGTGACGTGGGAACTTCTGAGCCACCACGCTCTCTACAACCTTCGTTAAAAAAGGAAGGTTGGAGACAGGACGATAATTTGCTAGCTCCATTGGGTCCAGAGAAGGCTTCTTGAGCAAGGGCCTCACAACCGCCTCTTTCAAGGCGGCTGACAGGAAACCCTCACTCAATGAAGCGTTCACAAGTCTCGTGTAACCTCCCAGGATGCCAGTACAAGCCAGGAGGGACACAGGTCCAATAAACACGTGGTGGCTCGCAGTTGCCCACGCAACCTGTCCAAATCCTCGGTGGCAACAGAGTCAAACTCCTCCCAGCATGGTCTCTCAAGACTCGCCTCGGACGTCCCCCCTGGAACACTGAAGGGGGCCCATTCCCTCCGGATTTGAGCGATTTTATCCTGCAGGTATTCCCCAAATTCCTCTGCCCTGCCCTGCAAAGGGGGCTCCCGCTGCCCCTGTGACAAGAGGGAGCGGTTCACTCGAAACAGGGCGGCAGGGCGGTTCTCTCCAGACGCAATAAGAGTGGCACAATATCGACGTTTGGCCACTCTTAATGCCACAAGGTAAGTCCTTAAGTAGGTTCTTACCTGTGTTCGGTCAAATTCGGAGCGAGAGGATCTCCATCTGCTCTCTAGGCGTCTCTTGTGGCGTTTCATCGCCCTTAGCTCCTCGTTAAACCAGGGAGCCAGGGCGGTTCGTTGCCACCGGAGAGGCCGCAAAGGCGCAACCCGGTCTAAGGCCCCGGCAGCCGCTCTATTCCATGTAGCCACCAAGTCCTCCATCTGGGAGCGGGTCAGGTCCACAGGAAGTGGCCCAAGCGCCGTCTGGAACCTATCCGGTTCCATCAGACGCCTGGGGCGGAACCATCTAGGACAATCTGGTTCCGCCTCCCTGCGGCGGGGGGTAGCGCCAGGGAAATCGAGCCGGAGAAGTGAGTGATCTGACCATGACAGGGGCGTGATAGCTAGATCCCGTACTCCTAGATCACTCATCCACTGGTCGGAGACAAACACAAGATCCAGTGTGTGGCCTCCCTCGTGCGTGGGGCCCTGAATTACTTGAGTCAGATCCATGGCTGCCATGGAAGCCATGAACTCCCGAACTGCCTTGGATGCTTCTCCCATCGACGGCAGGTTGAAATCCCCCATAACTAAGAGTTTTGGGGTCTCAACCGCCATCTCAGTGATCCGCTCGAGGAGTTCGGGCAGGGCCGCTGATGTATAGCGAGGAGCCAAGTATACAATCAGTAGGCCCAGCTGTCTCCCTGGGCCCCATCTCACGCCCAGAGACTCACACCCGGATATCTGCGGCACAGTGAATTCTCTCGGTTCCAGATTCTCCCGTATAATTACCGCTAGCCCACCACCCCTGCCCTGGGCCTGTGGTTGGTGGAATACACGGTAGCCTGGTGGGCACATTTCCACGAGGGGCAAACCTCCCTCATGGCCCAACCAGGTTTCCGTTATTCCCGTGAGGTCCGGCTCCTCCTCTGAGATCAGATCGTTGATGAGGGGGGCCTTGTTAACCACGGACCTCGCGTTACACAACATCAGCCTGAGACCCTGGCTCTGTAGAACCTGACCACCTAGAATGCGGGGGTTGGTACAAATGACCGGGCGTGTCCAACGACCACGGTCTCCCAACCGACTACACGTTCTTCGACTGTCCTCGCGCCTGCCCCTTTGGGGAAAGGGAGGAAGCATGAAGATAATTCTTATATCGTGAAGGACCACGAAGGGACGTTGTGGAAACAGGACCTAGCAGGGAGATTTTGGAAACAGAAAAAGCCAGGACAATTTAATTAGAGAGAGAGGAAGCCATGAGAAGGTCCCAGAGCCACAGGTGCCAATGGAGAAGGGTGGTGGCCACCATCAGTCATCCACGATGTCTGGGACATCTCCACACTTGGTTGAATTCCGGCAGAAATTGAAGCATGTAGAGTAGGGCAGATGCCAAGAGCTGAACACTCCCCTGGGGGCAGATCTAACGTCCTCCAAAAAAATTCTCCTTATTATCCACATAGATGGACCATTGAATCAAAGCCTTCAGGAAAATATCTGGATCCCACATAGTCTCTTCCCATGGGTCGTGATCGCCTTTGGAAACCATGCAACGTTTGTCAACTTAGTTTGTTAAGCCAGGAAGGGGGCTAAGCCCTGGTCCCCTCCTCATATCTGTTACAGGGAGGCCTCTCAAGGTTCAGCCGTGAATGAGCCCAGCATTATCGGTTGTAAGTTGCGTCGGTCATAAACCAAGTCACCCTGGGTCCATGATCGATTTTATGACCTTTGAATGAATTAAGGGAGTCATTCAAAAATACACATTGTAAATTATGATATATTCATGTGACTTTTATAGGCGAAATAGAATACAAAAAGAAATCTAGAATAGAGCTGGAAGGGACCTTGGAGGTCTTCTAGTCCAGCCCCTGCTAAAGTAGGAGACCCTATTGTTAGATCGGGTAAAGGAAGACACAAAACGCTAGCGATAACAGCTCTTTATTGAAGTACGTGCAAACATCCACTGAGGAGATGGTCGGCCAGCTCCCCTTTATAAATGGAAGCTGTCCAGCCTCTCAGCCAATCAGGTGCTCCTCTGTTCCCACCGGCAACAGAGGATCTGAGTGGAGACTTCTATTGTTTAGCCGCAATAGCGGGGGGGGAGGATCTAATACCCCTCCCCTCTAGGATGGAACATTCAAACTGGTAACATAGTCCCGTAAGTAGGCAGGCCTTTGCGTTGCCCGGCTGGACCTGCACAGTTCAGTTTGCTGGTTGCCCTCACGCAGGTTGGACGGACATGACGCTTCTTCGGACCTGCCTGGTGGAACCTCCTGGAAACTTTCACAGGCCCCGGCTGGAACTTCTGGTGGTGGTTCTGCCCAGCCCACATCGCCGTCAGATAAGTCCCGTGATGCATCCGGAACAGTCGGGAGGTGGTGCTGCTCGAGTTGTGGAGGAATCATTGTTGGTTGTCAGAGTGGGGAGTTGGTTATTTGGCCCCGGAGTTGGTCGATGTGCCTCCTCCAATGTCGTCCGTCCTCGAGTCTTACCGAGTAGGATCTCGGGCCGGTGATGCCAACGATGGTCGCAGGTATCCACAGAACACCCCCCCCCCCGTGTAATTGTGCGTGTATACCGGGATGCCTATGCTGAATGATCTGACTTTGCTCATGGAATCTGGGGGTGTTTCTGTGGAATAGTTGGGGTGTAGCCCGTCCAGGTGGGACCTGAGACGGCGGCCCATGAGCGTTTGGGCTTCTTCCAGTTGTGGCTCTGGGTGAGATGTGTTGTATTAGCAGGTAGTGGTCTATTTGTGTTTGCCAGTCACCCGGGCCCATCCTGTTGAGGGCTTCCTTTGCAGATCTCACCATATGCTCCACCTGGCCATTGGAAGCCGGATGAAACAATGCGACCATGTCGCAATGCATGTCGGATTCCTTGTGCCGCAAAGAACTCCTCAAAACCCCTGGCCATGAATTGTGGGCCATTGTCTGACACTAGCACGTCGGGGAAACTGTGAGTTGCGAACAGCTTCCATAGCGCCTTGATGACTGCGACTGTGGTAGTGGATGTCATCAGTACTACCTCTAGCGACTTGGAGAATGCGTCCACAATTATGAGGAAGGTTTGGCTGTGGACTGTTCTGGCAAAGTCTATATGTATTCTAAGCCACGGTGCTTGTGGCCGCTCCCACTCTTTTGCGGGCACCTCTGGGGGAGCTGGTCTGGATTCCTGGCGGGGTGTGCATGTGGCCACCCATTCCTGTATGTCTCTGTCAATGTTGGGCCACCACACATAACTCCTTGCCAGTGCCTTCATCTTGACTATCCTCGGGTGCCCCATGTGAAGCGCCTCCAAAACGGCTATTTGTAGATGTTTAGGAATGACCACCTGGTCCCCCCATAGCAGACCACCCTTGATTGCCGACAATTCGTCAGTCTTCAAAACATACATTTTATATTCCGGCCCAACCGGCCCTTTGGGCCACCCCCTCCACACCCAGTTCAGAATCTGTTTGATGATGGGGTCCTTTGTGGAGTGGCATGCGACGTCACAGGAGGAGACGGGTCCAGAGTCCAGGCAGTCAAGCAGGAGCACCACAGTCTCAGGGGTGGGGTAATCCAGCAGTTCTGGTAGGTAGCAGCGGCTCAATGCGTCAGCGTGTCCTAGTGTGGTGCCTGGGTGGTGGCTGAGCTGATAGGAATAGGCCACCAGGAAAATAGTCCATCAGGTCATTCGGGGGGAGAGTGACACCGGAGTGGGGCGTTCTCTGACCAACAGTCCCAGTAGAAGCTTCTGATCAGTAATTGGGTCAAAGTCCCTGCTGTACAGATATTTGTGGAACCGCTTGACTCCCACCCCTGCAACCAGGGCTTCGCGTTCCAACTGGCTGTAGTTCCATTCCATCGTGGACAGTGTCCTTGAGTACAACGCGATGGGGGCTTCCTTACCATTCAGCATCCAATGGCTCAGGACAGCACTGACACCGAAGGGGGAGGCGTCGCAGGTCAGCACCAAGGGCAGGGTCTGGCTGTATTCCACGAGGAAAGAGTCTGCGGATAACAATGCTTTCATGGCGGCAAATGCTTTGGCCTCGGCTTTGCCCCATGTCCACTCTGCGTTCTTTGCCAGCAGCTGGTGTAGAAATTCAGCAGCTGTCATCTTCTGGTTTAAAAACACGATATAGAAGTTAAGGAGCCCAAGGAACGCCTGCAGCTCAGTCTGATTCTTCGGTGTGGGGGCTTCCTTAATATCTTTTATTTTTTGGTTAGTCGGGTGAATTCCCAAACCATCGATCATATAACCCAGGAATTCCACTTTTGGTACATTTATTTTACATTTTTCTCTTTTGAAACGGAGGCCATTGTCTCTGATTCTGGTTAGGATGGCGCATACTCGTTTTAAAAGTTGCGCTTCATTTGCGGCTGATACCAGTATGTCATCAAAATAAGGGACGACTCTGGGTATCCCATGCAAAAGGTGCTCCATGATACTTTGGAACAGTCCAGGGGCGATACTTACTCCGAATTGCAGGCGGTTACATTTGAACGCCCCCTGTCCGTCACGATGGTCTGGGCCTCTGCAGTAGCGTCATCTACTGGCAGCTGCTGGTACGCCTGCACCAAATCAAGTTTTGCATAGATCTTTCCTGGACCGAGGGAGTGTAACAGATGCTGTACTACTGGTACCGGGTATGCGCTTTGTTGCAATCCTTTGCTGAGTATGCATTTATAGTTCTGATAGACCCATCAGGCTTAAGGGGGGTCACGATCGGCATTTCCCAACAGGCGTGAACGATTGGTTCGAGGATGCCCTGGCTTACCAATTCATTGATTTCTCTGTCAATTTTTGGACAGAGAACGAAAGGTACTCTCCTGGGCTTAAGTTGAATTGGAGCTATGTTTGGGTCTAAGCTAAATGAAATTGGGTTCCCCTTGTACTCACTCAGACTGGAGGGAAAAATGTCCTCAAACTCCTTAAATATGGTTTCGGCGGCGCTCCCAGTGGCGGCGACGGCTGGCCCTTCTCTGGTCTGCTGCTCGTCCATGGCGTTGACTTCAGCCATGACCATTCCCAAAGCCTGAAACCAGTCCAGTCCAAAAAGGCTTTGTAAGTCATCCCTGACTATGATCGCGTGTAGGTTCCTACTGATCTTCTTTTTTGAACAGCGCGTTCAGCCAGGCCATTCCCCGCAGGGTGAAAGGGAGCGACTGGGGCAAGGCGAATGCCCAAAACTGCAAGGAATTGTTGGAATTCCTGGGAGGTGAACTGGGGGGCATTGTCCGAGACAATGACGTCCGGCAACCCATGGGTGTTAAACAGTGAATTAAGGATGCGGATAGTAGCCGCGGAGGTGGTAGAGGGCATAGGAAAAAGTTCCACCCACTTAGACCAGGCATCTATAACAAGGAAGAAGGAAGTGCCTGCGAGGGGGCCCATGAAATCTATATGGAGGCGGCTCCACGGAGCCCTAGGATGCTCCCACTCGCGAGCAGGGGAGGGGCGGGACGGACCTGTTGGCATGGGGTGCAGCGCTGCACCTAAGCCTCGATGTCTGCATCCATGGAGGGCCACCAGACATATCCCCTGCCCAGGGATTTCATCCGGACTATGCCTGGGTGCCCCTCATGGAGGCGTGCAAGCACAGACTGGCGCAAATGGTCAGGAATGACCATGCGATGGCCCCATAGGAGGCAACCCTGAAGCGCGGAGAGCTCCGTGCGGCGCCGGTAAAAGGGGAGAAAACGGGGTTCGACAGAGGTGGGAGGCCATCCCCTGCGAACATAGTTAAGGACAGTAGAAATAGTAGAATCAGAAATAGAGGACAGGGCTATATTGGAGGCGGTAATGGGCAGGTGAAGTTCGTCCAGGAGGTGGATGGACTCGATGGGAGCTGGGTCGGAAAGAAGCAGGGGAAGCGGGCAGCGGCTAAGAGCGTCCGCGTGGCCCATGTGGCGACCGGGCTTATGGATGAGGGAAGAATTGTAAGCAGAGAGGAATTCCGCCCAGCGTGACATGCGAGGGGAGAGGATGGGAGGAGTAGGGCGATGCCCTGCGAGGATGCCCAAAAGAGGCTTGTGATCCGTAAAGAGGGAGAAGGGACGACCGTAGAGATAGTGGTGAAAACGCTTTACCCCCGCAACGGCGGCCAGCGCCTCTTTGTCCAGCTGGCTGTAATTTTGCTCAGGCTTGGTCAAAGTGCGGGAGTAAAAAGCAATAGGGGCTTCCGAGCCATCAGGGTAAGCGTGGCTCAGGACAGCCCCGACGCCGAAGGGGGAGGCGTCGCAAGCAAGGAGCAGAGGAAGGGACTGATCGTATTGTGCCAGGACAGGTGGGCACGTGAGGGATTCCTTGACAGCCGCGAGCGCATGCGCTTCGCGGCTAGTCCATGTCCAGGCGGCGGAACTGTCTAAAAGCCTATGGAGAGGCTCTGTGAGGGAAGCTTTATGAGGAATGAAAGAGGAATAGAAGTTGAGGAGGCCAAGAAAGGCCTGCAACTCAACCTTGTTAGAGGGAGTGGGGGCGGAGAGAATGGCGTCTATTTTGGAGGGGGAGGGATGGACGCCATGCTGGTCAATGAGGAAACCTAAGAATTCAACAGAGGGAACGCCAAGCTGGCATTTGGAAGGTTTAAGGCGGAGGCCAGCTTTACGGAAACGCTGTAGGACGGAACGAAGGACTTTGGCGAGTCCTGATCGATCCTGGGCAGCGATCAGGACATCGTCGAAGTAGGGAGTGATGCCAGGGATCCCATGAAGCAGCCGCTCCATGAGTCTTTGAAATATGCCAGGAGCAACACTAATGCCAAACTGGAGCCTTTTGCATTTAAAGGCGCCGCGGTGGGTCATGATTGTTTGCGCAAGCGCCGTGGTGTCTTGAACAGGGAGCTGCTGATACGCTTGCGCAAGGTCCAATTTGGCAAAAATCTTGCCCTGGCCGAGTGTGTGCAGGACTGTTGCACAACTGGAACAGGATAGGGATGGGCTTGAAGGGCCTTATTGACAGTTGACTTAAAATCCGTGCAGATCCTTACGGATCCGTCGGACTTCAAGGGGACTACTATAAGAGTCTCCCACAAAGAAAAGTCCACAGGTTGAAGCACCCCCTGGGCAAGAAGCTTATCAATTTCAGCGTCTACCTTTGCCCTTAAGGCAAAAGGCAGACATCGGGCTTTGAGACGGATAGGAGCAACAGTAGGATCAAGGTTGAGGGAAATAGGAGAGCCCGTATAGCAGCCCAGAGAAGGAGAGAAAACATCAGAAAATTCAGAAAGAAGGGAAGAAAGGTCATCCCCAAGGGAAGAAGAACACCGGGTGGAGTGGATCCCCGAAACAAATAGACCAAGAGCACGGAACCAGTTCATCCCTAGTAGAGAAGCTAGGTTTTTTTTTACAATTAGCAATGGCAGACGCCCATTGAAAGAACCGTAGGTAACAGTAGGCGCCGCGCAACCCAGCAGCGGAATTGGGTTGCCCTGGTAGTCTTGAAGATGGCAGCAGGCAGGAGTTAGGTCACGTGTTCGGAAGTTAGGCAGGAGAGAAGAGAAGGTGCTCCAGGACATGATAGAACGGGCAGATCCGGTGTCCAGCTCCATGGAGCACGGGCTGCCTTCGATCTGAAGCGAGAGATGGATCTTACCACGTTCTCCCTGGGAGGAGGAGGAAGCATCGATGACCCATTCCGGACAAGAGTTGTCGATGTCACCTAGGGAGAGAAAATTTTGGCACCTGGCAGGGAGAGGCGGCCGGGCTGGCCGGTAGATAGGAGGCACCGTAGCAGGACGGGTGTTAGGGTTCTAAATACCATGCAGAAATAAATCATTGTCCAAGGCAAAACATCCTTTAAGGTGCAATTTATTCCGCAGGCATGTTAGTACTGCTATGGAAATTTCAACTCTGGAAGTACATTCTCTAAGTTCAACCAGTTGAAAGTTCATGATCTCTCCCCACACCCACAAATCCATCACATGTTCCAATCATCATCTTCCACGCTGGCATGTACACCCATCTTCTTCCGGCCAGGTGTCGAGATGCGAAGACAAAAGATGACCTTGGCTTCTACAAAAGAATGTCAACAATCCATTCTACAATCCTACTCCTTTCTATTCCCCCCTCCCAACTACTACACTATTGAAACAGCATAGAAAATTATAAGAAAGTGTGGCAGGCCAAAGATCCAAAAAAGAATATAATTACAGGCCTGACAGGCGGCCTCTCCTCAAAAGAAAAACGTTTCCTGCAAAGAGAATACCATAAAAGTTAACATAACAAAATTAACCACCTCTTCTCCACCCAGGGGAACCCCTTGACTTCTCAGGAAACTTCCCATTGAATTGCTTTACTAACTTCTCCACTTTCAGGTTCCCACTGTTTACCCAATTAACTTCAGACCAAGGGTGCCTGCTTAGAAACCAAATCAATAACCGTCCAAATTACTTTATGCCCACTGCTGTCTGGGAGTTCCATGATGAAGTCCATTGCGACCTCTTCCCAAGGCCGTTTCGGGCTCTCTGCTGCAGGTGCTGTAGGTTCTGGGCTCTTGGATCCAATCATCCACGGCTGGCCTTGTTCCTCCTCCGAGGCCTCCCCCTTGGTAGGACTCTTCGTCACCTGAAGTTGGGGGTTCTCTTCCAGAGGTTGGTTGGGCATTTCCCCCTCCGAGGCCTCCCCCTTAGTTGGACTCTTTGTCACCTTCAGTTGGGGATCCTCCTCCGGAGATTGTTTGCCCTTTTCCTCTTCCAAGGCCTCCCTCTTGGTAGGACACTTCGTCACTTTAAGTTGGGGATCCTCTTCCAGAGGTTGTTGGCCCAGATGACTTTTCTGTGCAGGCATCTGGGGCCCTCTCTTAACCACCGTGGCAATTGGTACACACGTTTGTTCTTCGGCAATTCCCTCCTCCGAGGCCTCCCCCTTGGTAGGACTCTTCGCCACCTGAAGTTGGGGATCCTCTTCCAGAGGTCGTTTAGGCTTTTCCCCCTCCGAGGCCTCCCCCTTAGTTGGACTCTTTGTCACCTTAAGTTGGGGATCCTCCTCCGGAGATTGTCTGCCCTTTTCCTCTTCCGAGGCCTCCCCCTTGGTAGGACACTTCCTCACCTTAAGTTGGGGATCCTCTTCCAGAGGTTGTTGGCCCAGATGACTCTTCTGTGGTGGCATCTGGGACCCTCTCTTTACCGCCGTGGTGGTTGGTGCGCACGTTTGTGGCATTGGGGCTGGAGCCAAACACTCTGACGCTCTGTGGCCAAGTTGACAACAATGGTGGCATTTAATTGGCCCCCACGAGGAATGGAACCTAGTTACATCTCTAAACTTAGGAACCGTTTCATCACACTGCCTTGCTCTCCAACTTGCAGCTGCCCCCTTGGTAAACCCTTCTTCCATGGTGGAGATTGCTTCTCTGTAGGAAGGTGGAGTAAGAACCTTTTGGGGCATTGCAGATGCACCTTGTCCCGCTTCCCATCTTGCAGGCCTGGCTTTGGTAATCCCTTCTTCCATGTTGGTGATTGCTACTCTGTAGGAAGGTGGGGTAAGAACCACTTGGGGCCTTACAGGCGCACAATTTCCCGCCATCCATCCCGCAGGCCTCCCTTTGATAATACCTTCTTCCATGGAGATTTCTTCTCTGTAGGAAGGTCTGGTAAGAACCTTTTGGGGCCTTGCAGGGGAGACTGGAACCGGTGGGGAGGTCAATCCCTCGGTTGGCCACTGCCCAGCTTTCTGCCATGGTGCCATCTGCTGAGGGAGGGCAGGTGCCCACTGGCATCCCTCCCATCCATGACCTGGGGTTAAGACCCATCCCGGGGTTGCCTGCTTCACAGGTTGCAGCTCAACCAATGATGGCTGGCTAGGGGGTTTTACGTGCCAAGGACCCTCCTGCTGGCTTGGAGGAGTTATGGGCCAAGTAGGTGCCCTTTGCTGGCTTGGATGAGTTATGGGCCAAGTAGGTGCCCTCTGCTGGCTTGGAGCATTTCCCCATGCTGATGGCAAAGGAGTTTGTAAGTAGCATCTCTTCCATCCAAGTCCTGGGAGGAAAGCCCAATTTACTGCCCAATTTGCTTCATTTACTGGTTGCAGCCCCATTTGTGGTGGCTTGCAAGTGACAGATGCTGGAAAAATTCCTTCTTCCTGCCTCCTTTGAAATTCCCATTTTGAAAGGGAATCTTTCTCCCAGCTATCTGCAGGGTGACAAGCCATTTCATTTATTGCCGACTGGAAGGAGCCCAAACCTCCGTTCTAAGGGTGTTTTTTTTTTCCAATCTTGCTTCTAAGCTGGGGGGGAAGGAGGGGGAGCATGCACTCACAATTTTGCTGAAGAAGTCCGTCTGAGATTTCCTTCGTCTTGTCACGTCTCCTCCTGCATTCCTCCAGATGCAATTAAACTGGTGGCAGCATTCCATTGCCCTTGAAGTTCCGCACTCAGCTTCTTATCACCAAAAGCTTCTCATTTATTCTTTGCTGATATTTACGCTGTCCCGGTCAGCATTGAGAATGCCGAGACCTCATCACCAGATCTTTCATCACCAGCCCTTCCCCCTTGATAGGGGGAGGGAGCTAGTGAAAAATTTTTAAAGTAGAGAGTTGAAATAATGTTAGGGTTCTAAATACCATGCAGAAATAAATCATTGTCCAAGGCAAAACATCCTTTAAGGTGCAATTTATTCCGCAGGCATGTTAGTACTGCTATGGAAATTTCAACTCTGGAAGTACATTCTCTAAGTTCAACCAGTTGAAAGTTCATGATCTATCCCCACACCCACAAATCCATCACATGTTCCAATCATCATCTTCCACGCTGGCATGTACACCCATCTTCTTCCGGCCAGGTGTCGAGATGCGAAGACAAAAGATTACCTTGGCTTCTACAAAAGAATGTCAACAATCCATTCTACAATCCTACTCCTTTCTATTCCCCCCTCCCAACTACTACACTATTGAAACAGCATAGAAAATTCTAAGAAAGTGTGGCAGGCCAAAGATCCAAAAAAGAATATAATTACAGGCCTGACAACGGGAATCAGGAACGGTAGAGCGGCAAACATTTGCTAAATGGCCCTGTTTACCGCACTTTTGGCACACAGCAGTGCGGAAACGGCAGGCTGAGCGCAAATGGTGGCCACCACAGCTGAGGCAATTACGTGTATCTTTATGGCTCAAAGATTGCAGGCAGTCAATCGCCAAACCTAAGTCAGATTGAAAAGAGTTAGAGGCGACAAGCTGGTTGGTGGCTGAGGAAATAGCTGGAGGAAAACACCTCTGGTCAGGGCTGGATTGACCTGCCATTTTGTAAGCACGAGCCTCATCGACAGCATTCTTCAACGTGAGGTCCGAGCGGGAGAGAATGCGCCGGTGGAGATTAACATCCTTTAACCCATAGATGAATTGCTCAAGGAGCGCTTCGTCTAGGTCGGCGAATTCACACGTGATAGCGGCAGCTCTAAGCGCGGCTACGTACTGACTAATAGATTGTCCATCTCATTGAACACAGTGGCAGAAATCTTGGCGCCTGGCAAAACGTGAGGGCGCTGGCTCATAGTGCATTTTAAGTTTTGCCATGAGGAGCTCCCATGGCATGGTATGAACAGGGGTGGGGGCAGATAGTGCCCTTGCCGTGGCAAACATTTCTGGGCCACAGTAATTCAAGAAAATACCCCTCTTATGTTCAAGCGAGAGATTCAGCAGGTCATGGGCTTGAAGAAAACATTCAAAACGTTCTATGAACACCTCCCAGGATTCGGCCTCAATGCGGAATGAAGCGAAGAAAGCTGTATTAGCCATAGTTCTTGTGGTTTGAGGTTCAGGTTCGCTCACCTTCGTCGCCAGTTTTGTGTTCCCAGTCAAGAAGTTGAAGGAGACTGCTGAACGTTAATCTTTATTTAAAAAAACAACAGTAACTGACTAAAACCAAGATACACAATCCTCGGCTGACAGCAATTTATACAAAACGCCGTCAGTCGGGGAACCAATGGGGTAATCAGGATTCTCCCGCCGGATGTATGGGCCAATGCAAGGAAGGTCTACGCAGCGCCACCTACTGGTGGACTGGCTCAGTACACAACACTTACCTTTGCTAATCTATCCTAAATATGTTTTTTCCCCTTTATATCTTGCTCTTGAATTTATACTTGTATATTTAACATTTTCTTTTCTGTTTTCCCCCTCTTCCCCCCCCCCTTTTCATTTAATAGTGCATCGTCTGGGTTCTGTATTTTCTTCTTACTTTCTTTTCTATCTTCCTTTCTCTAGTCAATCATAAAATCTTCCCCATGTCTTGAAGTACACCGATTCCTCTTTATCCTTTATTTTCAGTGTCAACCTGTTCATCTCTGCATAATCTAGTATCTTTTAAAAAAATCTTTAGTATCTTCATCTCTTGGTAGCTTATTTAATTTTTAATTTTGGGCAAATACAATTCTTGCTGCTGTAGATACATGTATAATCCTGGCCACCGCCCTCTGACAATCTCTAGAGGACGGCACCCGGAGGAGACCCTCTCTGTGTGAGCGAATGGGTCGCAGGGATGTATGGGGCAGGACACGATCCCGCAGGTAACTAGGCCCTATGCCATGGAGCGCTTTGAAGATGGTAACTAACACCTTGAAGCGCACCCGGTAGGCCACAGGAAGCCAGTGCAGCTCGCGCAGGAGCGGTGTTATATGGGAGAACCTCGATCTCCCCATAATTACCCGCGCGGCTGCATTCTGGACCAACTGCAGTCTCCGGGTGCACCTCAAGGGGAGCCCCATGTAGAGAGCATTCCAGTAGTCCAGGCGAGACGTCACCAGCGCATGAGTGACTGTGTGCAGGGCCTCCCGGTCCAAAAGGGGTCGCAATTGGCGCACCAGGCGAACCTGGTGGAACGTCCCCCTCGCCACGGCTGCCACATGATCTTCCATAGCCAGCCGGGCATCAAGGAGGACGCCCAAATTGTGTGCCCGTTCCACCAGGGCTAATTGTTCATCCCCGATGGCCAGCGATGGAATGTGCTGGTTGTACCGGGGTGCTGGAAGCCACAGCCACTCTGTCTTGGAGGGGTTGAGCTTGAGCCTGTTGTCACCCATCCAGACCCGCACGGCTTCCAGACAACGGGACATCACTTCAACAGCCTCGTTGGGGTGGTTTGGGGTGGAAATATACAGCTGAGTGTCATCAGCGTATAGATGATATCTCACCCCAAAACCACGGATGATCTCGCCCAGCGGTTTCATATATGTGTTGAACAGGAGAGGCGAGAGGATCGACCCCTGTGGGACCCCACAAGTGAGGGGCCTCGGGGTCGACCTCTGCTCCCCTGTCAACACACATTGCGTCCAGCCAGAGAGGTAGGAGCGGAACCACTGCAATACGGTGCCCCCGATCCCCAACCCCTCCAGACGGCGCAATAGGATACCATGGTCGATGGTATCGAAAGCCGCCGAGAGGTCTAATAGGACAAGGATGGAGGAACAACCCTGTTAGGTACTGGTGCGATTAAGCACTAGCAATGAACCCCAGGTCGAGGTTATAACAGAGCAACCCTGTAAAGTATACGCAGCGTGCGATAGATAAAGCAACCACACTGAATAATGGATAGTAAAGTAACAAAATAAACTTTACTTTTTGAAGAATATAGCAAAATCCATAAACACAGCCAAAAAGTCATACACAGAAAAAACAGTCCAATACTACCAAGATAACTTGGATACAAGTAGCAAATAACTTACACACAGTAAGTAGTAGCAACAGTAGTAACAGTTAGACAGCAGTTATCATACATCAATCAAGAGAGAGAGAGAGAGAGCAACAACATCAGCTGCAATTTAAATGCTGTAATCTACTAATTAGCAGAGCTCCTCTCTTAAAGATACATAACATGCCTTGTGCAATATATTGTCTACCCAACTTGTTGGTTACACCCTAACATTCTCCCCTTTGGGTAGATCAATATATCCACTCACAATGTAAGATGATAACCTTCACATGATGAGGTATGTTTCACTGAACTTTGTGCCTTAGTGAAGTTGTCTGCTAAATTGTCTTCAGTTGAACAATATTCCAAGTTTATCAGGCCATCCTTAATGCTTTGTCGAACATTAAGATACCTCAAATCAGTATACTTCGATCTCGTCTTAATAGCTAAACTAGTCGCCATTTTTATTGCTGCCTGATTATCTTCATAAACAGTAAAAGGTTCATTGATACTTAATCCCATATCTATAAGCAACTGCTTATAATATATCAGCTCAGTACATGTCAACGACAAACATGAAAACTCAGCTTCCATTGTGGATAAGCTTATGTGTTTCTGTCGTATCGACTTCCATCCAATCAGTACACCACCTAGCATAAAGGCTAAGCCGGAAGTTGACTTCCTATTATCTATAGCAGCTGCAAAATTCGCATCAGCATACACAGTCAAAACTAAATCCCTATTCGGTTCTAAATATAATGCATAGTGGATAGTTTTCTTCAAATAACGCAGCACACGCTTTGCTGCTTGCCAATGCCTCTCTGAAGGACTATCATTGAATCTAGCCAGTTGGTTCACACTAAATGATATATCTGGTCTAGACCAATTACTTAGGTACATTAGGCTACCTATCAAAAATTGATAGATTCCCTTATCAAAACCAGTACCCTCAGTAACCTCAGGTTTAAACTCCAATGCCATTGGTGTCTTTGCAGTCTTACATAGCTCCATGCTATATTTCTTAAGTAAATGATTAATTTTACCAGCCTGCGACAGCTTAAAACCTTTACTGGTTCTAACCACGTCTAAGCCCAGATAATGCTTAATTTCACCCAAATTCCGGATTTTAAATTTACTCTCTAATTGTGAAACAATGTCAATAGCTTCCTGCTCAGACCTAGTAATAATAGCTATATCGTCCGTGAATAAAAGCAACAACGAGATCAAACCATTTTTCACCCGTCTAAATAAACAAGGATCAGCCAAACCTGGAATAAATCCCATAGCTTTTAGTTCATTTACTATACATCTGTTCCACTCAAAACCGGACTGTTTTAAACCATAAAGGCTCTTTTTAAGTCTCCAACAACCAGTCTGGCCATTAGAATCCACACCTGGTGGCATCTTCATATAAATGGTATGCTGCAATGGAGCATGCAGATACGCTGTTTCAACATCAATATGGGTAACATTACACCGATACTTAGCAGCCCACACCAATGCTGCCCTCAACGTAGAGGCTTTCAAGCTCGGAGCAAAAACCTCATCGTAATCCCTCTCAGTTTGGGAAAACCCTTGAGCAACTAAACGAGCCTTATAAATAGCATTGCCAGCAGCATCGTTTTTAATTTTAAACACCCATCTACAGCCAATTGCACTCTCCCCTGAAGGGAGCCTAGCTTCTTCATAAACCTTCAATTCCTGTAAGGATTTCAACTCCTTCTCCATAGCTGTTTTCCACAATTTCTTTTCCTTTTCAGGATACAGCCTTAACTCTGCAAAACTAGAAGGTTCTATGCTAACTTGCAATACTACACTGGCTTGGTATCTGTCGGGTGGATGCCTGTCCCTAGTAGACCTCCTAGGCAATACAGGACTTGCAGAATCATCCTGTTCCACCTCACGAGTAGATTCTACATCTACATCTTCCTCCCTTTTCAGAGTAATAGATGGACCATCCTGATTCTCTAACTGCTCATTTGGTGTATCATGATTAACCAAACGATCAACATCTATATCATCACAAACCTTGTGAAACTCTTGTTCTAGCTTCTCCCAACCAACATGTTCTGAAAATTTAGCACTAGCACTGTGCATAATTCTCCGAGTTCCAGGTTCCCAGAACCTAAACGATCTATGATTGGAATTGTACCCAACAAAAACCATCTTCCTAGCTCTGCTTTGATCCTTCCGTCTAGTCTGTGAGGGAATATGCACCCAAGCAGGGACACCAAATGTGTGTAAATAACTCAAATCAGGCTTCCTACCATGCCAAAGAGTATAAGGAATCTTACCAGTAGTTGAGTTAACTACTATGTTCAGAATATGGTTTGCACACATTATAGCCTCACCCCAAAGCTTTTCTGACAAACCAGAATCAACCAGCATAGTTCTGGTCATTGCCTGCAATGATTGACCACGTCTTTCAATAAATGAATTATGTTCTGGCCTGTAGGGGGCAGAACGCCTATGTTCTATACCAGCATTCTCCAACATTGATGTAAACCTATGATTAGTGAATTCAGACCCATTATCAGTGACTAGGCAAAGTACTTTTTTATCCATCTTACGTTCAACAAACTTTAACCATTTAGTAAAATGTTGGAAAGTTTCTGCCTTTGATTTCATTACATAACAGAAACCATACCTAGAATAATGGTCCATAATGCTGAGTATATAGCAGGCACCTCCTAAGCTAGGTTTCTTAGGGCCAATTAGGTCTGCAAACACTACATCCAGTGGTTTAGATGTCTTGAATCCTTGAAACCGGTTTGCAGGGGTAACCTTACTTTTAGCCTGGTTACAGGCATTACAGTTAAGATATTTTGAACAAGGTTTCAAATTGATTCCATTAGATAGAATAACAGTTTGACGTACCATTTTAAAATTTACATGGCCTAAACGTCTATGAAGTAGATGTATACAGTTATCATGGGGCTGTTTATTCTTATAACCAGGTTCAGAACTCGCAATATTTAAAGAGTTCTCATGTAGAATAAATAAATTATTCTCCAAATTGGCAATAACACTATTACCTTCCTTTTCAATAATGCATCTATCATTCTTAAATGTTACTGTAAACCCACATTTCACAAGGTCTTTTACAGATAATAGGTTAAATTTCATTTTAGGTACATATAACATTTCCAATTTTTCATTAATACATGGACAATAAGCTGTACCTTCACCTGAAGCCTTAATTTTCCAACCATTTGCTAAGGAAATGTGCTGTTTGCTAGCCTTCATAGTAACAAACCTTTCTTTAACCTTAGTTATAGAATGGGATGCGCCACTGTCAACCACCCAGAAACTATGGTTTACAGCCTTATCTACCTTAGCTACAGTTACAGTAACATTGTTGCTTTTTCTTTTACTATTAGCAACACTCCTTTTCTTGCTATTTTTACAGTTCTTAGCAATATGCCCCTTACCACCACAAGAATAACATTTCTTAACAAAATTTACAGTTGAAAACTGTGTTTCTTCTTGTGATTGATTGTCTCTGAACTGAACTCTATCCTCTCTTCGTCTGGACTCTTCAAGCAATCTCCCGGTAACCTCAGATAAAGTCAGTTCATCTCGTGAAAGAACTTCCAATGAGGAAACAAAAGAGTCGTAGCTTTCATCAAGCGATGATAGAATAATATACACCTGTTGAAGCTCAGAAAAAATCAACTCTTTTTCTTGCAAATCCTGCAAAGTTTTCTTCATGAAGTCTAAATGAGCCAACATATCACCACCTTTTTGCAAACGGGCTCTAAACAGTTTCCGTGTGAGATGAATATGAGCACCCACACTGTCCCGAACATAAATTCCCCGCAATGTGTTCCAACACCTAGCAGCAGACTCTTCGCCACGAATATGGACCAGTTGCTGGTCATTCAGTGTTAGTCCAATAATGCAGAGAGCTCTCTCATTGTCCCTGTTAAACTGCGCAATCTTCTTCGCATCCTCATTATCAGCAGGATCCCAATCTGTAACATCTGGTGGGTTCTGAACCACAAACCACAGTCCTTCTCTACGCAGAAGTAGGGAACACTTCAAGGACCAGGAAACATAGTTGGTTCCATCAAACCGGGTAATCATGGAGAGTGCAGCAGACTGTTCTTGTGCCATATTCACAAAAATAAACTATCCAAAAAGTGGTGCTTAAAAAAAAAAAATTATGGTTAAGGCAGGGCGTCTGGGCCCATAACCAATGTTAGGTACTGGTGCGATTAAGCACTAGCAATGAACCCCAGGTCGAGGTTATAACAGAGCAACCCTGTAAAGTATACGCAGCGTGCGATAGATAAAGCAACCACACTGAATAATGGATAGTAAAGTAACAAAATAAACTTTACTTTTTGAAGAATATAGCAAAATCCATAAACACAGCCAAAAAGTCATACACAGAAAAACACAGTCCAATACTACCAAGATAACTTGGATACAAGTAGCAAATAACTTACACACAGTAAGTAGTAGCAACAGTAGTAACAGTTAGACAGCAGTTATCATACATCAATCAAGAGAGAGAGAGAGAGAGCAACAACATCAGCTGCAATTTAAATGCTGTAATCTACTAATTAGCAGAGCTCCTCTCTTAAAGATACATAACATGCCTTGTGCAATATATTGTCTACCCAACTTGTTGGTTACACCCTAACAAACCCCCATCCTTTGCCCTCCAGAGATCATCCACCAACGCGACCAAGGCCGTCTCCGTGCTGTGACCGGGTCGGAAGCCGGACTAGATAATCATCTTCCTCCAGGTGACGCGGGAACTGCTGAGCCACCACACTCTCAACAACCTTCGCTAAAAAAGGAAGGTTGGAGACAGGACGATAATTTGCTAGCTCCATTGGGTCCAGAGAAGGCTTCTTGAGCAGGGGTCTCACCACCGCCTCTTTCAAGGAGGTTGGTAAAAGGCCCTCACCCAATGAAGCGTTCACCAGTCCCAGTAGCCAGCCTCGTGAACCCTCCCAGGAAGCCAGTACCAACCAGGAGGGGCACGGGTCCAATAAGCATGTGGTGGCTCGCAGTCGCCTGCGCAACCTGTCCAAATCTTCGGTGACAACAGGGTCAAACTCCTCCCAGCGTGGAATCTCAAGACTAGCCTCGGACGCCCCCCCTGGAGCACTGGAGTGGGTCCACCCCCTCCATATCTGATCAATTTTATCCTGCAGGTATTCCCCAAACTCCTCTGCCCTGCCCTGCAATGGGGGGTCCCGTTGTCCCTGCGACAGCAGGGAGCGGGTCACCCGAAACAGGGCGGCAGGGCGGTTCTCTGCGGACGCTATAAGGGTGGCACAATATTGGCGTTTGGCCACCCTTATTGCCACAAGGTAGGTCCTTAAGTAGGCTCTTACCTGTGTTCGATCGGATTCGGAGCGGGAGGATCTCCACTTGTTCTCTAGGTGTCTCCTGTGGCGTTTCATCGCCCTTAGCTCCCCGTAATAAAATAAAACCCATATCTTATAAAATTTTTTATCTTCTTGTTCTCTAATTTCAAATGTCAATTTACTCATTTCAGCCCATTCCATTGTTTTGTAAGTAACTTCCTCCTGCATTGGTATTTTCTCATTTTTCCAATTTTTAGCAAATACAATTCTAGCTGCTGTTAATACATTTACAATCAAGTTTTTCAATTCTCTATTGTATGTTTCCGGTATAATTCCCAATAAAAAGATTTCTGGTTTAAAGTCTATATGTTTTTGTATAATTTTATCAACCAGGTGTGGATTTTAGTGCAACATCTTTTAGCTTCTATACAAGTCCACCACATATGGTAATATGAACCCGGTATCTGTCGATTCTCCATTTATCATTATCTTTGCTGTTTGTTTGTAGTATATAGTTTGTATGGCTTGGGTGAATTTCTTACCAAAGCCCCTCTGTTCCAACCATAGCAACATAAATCACCAGTTCACATTGTCAAAGGCTTTCTGTGCATCTAAGAACATCAAAGCCATTTGTTTTTTGTTTTTTCCCCACATTTTTTTTATTTTAAACATAAAAGACAATATTAAAAAAAATTTCATCCATTACATACAGCATGTCATTTGGTTACAAGTGTTTTTGCATCCATATTTTGAATTACATATACAATCACAGATTTTCCATCTAATATAACCAAAAACCTCACTTTCATTGTACAACATATATTCAATTACGATTAATATTTCTTTCTTTTCAATAAACATACTCTCTTACATACTTGATTATCTGCTTAATAACAACATACCTTTATGTAATCATTATCTCATTTTAAATATTTTTACAGTATACAAGAATTTATCAAGTGTTGGGCGGGACTTGCTGCCAGCATGAATGGCTGCTTGGACAGAGAGCTCTGTTAGTAGCAGCCAGAACTAACATCCGGAGGAGGTTTGCTGAAAAGATTTTGATAAGCCAAGCCTTCCTGGAGGGAAGACTGAAGAGAGAAGGTTGGTTTGACACGACCATAGGACGGCAATCCATGGTCTGTGCTTGAAATCTCCTTCATATCCCCAGAGGTGGAAGAGGGCGACAGTAATGGCCGTCCCAAAATGCTGACAAGAGTTCAAAGCAAGCGAGGATGTATTACAGAGAAGCTGTCGGAGTTGCGATTGACCTAACAGTTTCCGGATCTTGGAGAAGGTAATTCTATCCCAAAACAGCTCAAGAGATTAAGGGCTCCAAGAAGAAGTGGGGGGGCTGCTTACCCTCCTCCATCACAGCGGCGAGAAGTAATATGCTGAGTGAAAAATGGAGGCTTTATCTTTTTACTCTCTGAACTGTCTGATAAGCTGAACCTAAACCTAATCTGTTAACATAACAAAGCCGGCTGCAAATAACTCTGACTATACAGATACCTTCAGGGGGTTTTGAGTTAATTATACAAATCTTGAAGGCTTGAAAGAAAAATATATCTTAGCAACATATATATATATATATGATTGCAGTTGGTTAGCTTCTGGACAAGTGGAAGAGTGACATCTACTGGCGAAATCTAGAATTCCCCCCCCCCTCTTAATACCCTAAGAGAAAACAGGATTTTTACAATAATACAATAGTAGAGTTGGAAGGGACCTTGGAGGTCTTCTAGTCCAACCCCCTGCCTAGGCAGGAAACCCTATACCATTTCAGACAGATGGCTATCCAACATCTTCTTAAAGATTTCCAGTGTTGGGGCATTCACAACTTCTGGAGGCAAGCTGTTCCACTGATTAATTGTTCTAACTGTCAGGAAGTTTCTCCTCAGTTCTAAGTTGCTTCTCTCCTTGATTAATTTCCACCCATTGCTTCTTGTTCTACCCTCAGGTGCCTTGGAGAATAGTTTGACTCCCTCTTCTTTGGGGCAACCCCTGAGATATTGGAACACTGCTATCATGTCTCCCCTAGTCCTTCTTTCTCTTAAACTAAACATACCTAGTTCCTGCAACCGTTCTTCATATGTTTTAGTCTCCAGTCCCCTAATCATCTTTGTTGCTCTTCTCTGCACTCTTTCTAGAGTCTCCACATCTTTTTTACATCGTGGCGACCAGAGCTGAATGCAGTATTCCAAGTGTGGCCTTACCAAGGCATTATAAAGTGGTATTAACACTTCACGTGATCTTGATTCTATCCCTCTGTTGATGCAGCCTAGAACTGTGTTGGCTTTTTTGGCAGCTGCTGCACACTGCTGGCTCATATTTAAATGGTTGTCCACTAGGACTCCAAGATCCCTTTCACAGTTACTACTACTGAGCAAGGTATCACCTATACTGTACCTGTGCATTCCGTTTTTGTTGCCTAAATGTAGAACCTTACTCTTTTCACCATTGAATTTCATTTTATGTTCCTGCCAGCTTGGTGTTATCTGCAAATTTGATGAGTTCCCCATTTATTCCCTCATCCAAATCATTGATGAAGATGTTGAAGAGTACTGGGCCAAAAACAGAGCCTTGGGGTACTCCACTGCATACTTCCCTCCATGTAGATGCAGTTCCATTGAGGACTACACGTTGAGTGCGGTTGGTCAGCCAGTTACGAATCCATCAGGTGGTGATGCTGTCTAACCCACATTCTTCTACTTTATTTAGTAGTAGGTATTTTTGTCAGTATTTTTGTCAGTATAGTCAATACTATAGTATTTTTGCTGACTATATTCTCTGGATAACCTTTGGATACTACTATCTGGAGAGAGAGAAAGAAGATCTATCGGAGCAGGGGAACCCAGAACACTCTCATATAATTATCCAACACAGGAGGGACGCATCTTAAAGTTCCAATTTAATAAGACAGATATCTTAGCACATCTGTGGAATTCCAACTCTGATTTACTTCCTGGAATTCCATCCAATTGAAAGTTCATAATCGTATGCCCACTCCCATAAATCCACCACATGGTCCAATCTTCTTCTTCAACCCTGACAACTCCACCCCGCTGGTTCCGGTCAGGTGCAGAGGTGCGGAGACAAAAGATGACCTTGGCTTCTAGAAAAGAATGACAACAACACATTCCACAATTCTACTCCTTTCTATTCCCCCTTCCCAATTACTACACTAATGAAACAGCATAGGAAAATAATAGAAAGTGTGGCAGGCCAATGATCCTAAAAGGAATATAATTGCAGGCCTGACATATACATTATATTACCAATCCTCTATCAAATGTACATAAATTCGTTATTATCTTTGTCCTTAATTTTATAACAAAAAATTCTAAATTATTCAATTCAGATATATGTCAGTGTTTCATTGTATCATTATTAGTCTATTTAACAACATTATTGTATTCTCACTTTTCTCCTTCAATTAAAACATAAGTAAAACATTTTTCATTTCCAGGTTCTTTTTTCCAGCCACTGATAAAACAAATCCCATATCTTATAAAATTGCTCATCTTCTTTTTTAAAAAAACAAAGTTTTATTGGTTTTTTAAAAAAATAAAAAGGAAAGGGGTGGTGGAATAGATTACAAATTTTGGCAGTCACAATATGTAGGAGGTGCCCCTTCCCCCCATGCTCATAATTTCCATTTATACATAAGTAAGTTTAATACTAAATAGTAATATTTTGTCAGCATATAAATTCAAATAATAATTTCAATCAATTTATGTCAAGCAGATTTTCTTGCTCATTTTTGTGATCTGAGATTTCATGGTATTGCCCCTTCTCCCCCCGCCAGCAGAGCTCCGCCCCTCCCGTGTCCTGTAGATCTGGTGTATCATCGAATTTATCTAGGAGTACTTAATTTTTTTCCATAAAGGCCTGAGCCTCTATAGTTGTGTTAATTCTAACTCTTGTATCCTCCCACAATATTAACATGCCTTCAGGCATCAACCATCTGAACCACACCCGTTTCTGGTATAACTTCTTTGCTAATTGCGAATAATTTTTTCTTTTCTCTCTCACTTTCTTAGGGATCTGTTTCAGAATGGTTATTTCTCTATCTTGATATTTCAAAACTTGCCCCCTTTGTGCACTCAGAATCTCATCTCTTGTAGCCTTTCTAAGAAATTTAATGTGTACCTCCCTTGGGACATTGTGTGTTCTAGCATATGCTGAGTTTACTCTATAAACCAGGTCCAAGTCCCACCCCATCTGTTGTTTTTCTTTTTGAATATATTCAGCCAAAAGGTTTGTCATGATGTCCCTTAAATCTTCATCATCCGCCTCAACCACATTTTGAAATCTAAGAAAAAAAGGACATTCTTTCAAATTCCGTTTTTATCTGGTGGTTCTCAAGCGCTTGGTTCCCCTTCTGCACCCCTTTCACCTCCCCCCTCATCTCAGCCGTCCCCTCCTCCAAAAGATCCAAGCTCTGTGAATTTTTAATTGCCCGGTCCTGGTTCTCCTTAAGCTGCTTATTCATCTCCTTTAGTTGATTTTTTAAGTCCTCCTGTCCCTTTAAGATTTGTTGCAACATCTGCTGGAAGTCCGTCTCAGAAGGCTTGGGCTGCAACAGGGAGGTTAGGGTCTGTTGTCCACTGGGACTGGATACTGTAGATGTCGGGGCGGAGACAGCAAAGCCCGGCTTCCCTGGGGGTGGTCTTTTAGGTGGCATTGTGATGAGCAGAAAAGGTACAAAGTCAATACAGAGAGGAAGCAATTAGGGAGGAAAACCGCCAAGAGAGATTAGGAGGCAAGGGGTCCAAACAGAGGGAAACTTTTTCTGGTTACAACTTCTAGCAATAAAGTAATAAAGTCCTTTGTTCCAAGCGGAGTCCAGTACAACAAGAGATTTATCTGAGTGTCACGGAGACAAAGACAAGATGCTTGATGATCCTATGGGTGGAGTCAGATTTCAGTGTCTATGAAGATGACGGAAGTATGCCATCTTGCCCTGCCAGCTTCGGAGTTAGAAGGCATAACAAAAAGTTTTCAAAGTTTCCAAAGTTTTCAGATCATCACCTCGTTTATAAAATTACAGTCCAAAATCCGCCTTTGTTATGAGTGTGAAATCATTGCATGGCTCTCTCCCTTCCTCCTCCTCTAGAGCAGAGAGCAACAACGTTTATAGCCGCCTGTCTGAGGGGGGGGGAAATACCCCTCCCTCCAGTCACGCTTCTCCAGTCCGAGTTGAGAATAGCTCTAAAAACAGTTGGCAATTTTTCCCCCCTTTTAGAACAAGCTAGGGAACGGGGGGAAGTTTCCACCTCACCATACAGTGACTGCAGCCTTCACGATGCTGGTTCATCCAGCAGCCCCGTTGCGAAGCGCGCGATAGCGTGAAGCTCCCACGCACCCCCTTTCGCCTCCTGGTGCCTAGGTCAATGCCAGGAACCCCCCTGCGGCCTCCGCCGACTCCAGAGACCCCCAGCTAGCAGCCCCCTTGGCTGGGCGCCTCTCCAGGTCACCCAGTGCCCCCCCAATCAAGGGGGAGCCCACCAGGAGCGCGCAGGGCGAGCAGACGCGCTCGTTGCTCTCGGGAGCCGGAACCGGAAGTTCCGTACATTGCAAACCAATTCTGTTGAGGCCCATATCATATAAATTCTGGAAAATGATGAATGTCTATTTGAATAAAAAATATATTGTTCTTTTGTAGTATTTCTTTCTCTCCATGTGTCTTTTAAGTTTATTTCATTATCATCCTAAAGAAGGATTTCGGAAGCAGTTTTCTATTTAGCTTTGTTGTTTTGTGTGTTTTATAGTCCATATTCTGGTTTACAATGTCATTGAAGTCTCCCATCATACAAATATCAACATAGTCCAAGTCCGAGATTTTTTTGGGCAGTTTTTTATAAAATTCAACTTGCTTTTCATTAGGAAAATAGATTCCAATGAAGAGTATTTTTTTAATATTATCCATAATTTCCACCATCAAAATTCTTCCCTCTTCATCTGCATAGATTAATTTCGCTGGAATGTTATCTTTAATATCAAAGATCACTCCTCTTTTCTTGCAATTCGCCAGTGTAGTAAATACTTTCCCAAGCTTTGGTTGTGTTAGTAGGTGTTCATGTCTCTTTTGAATATGCACTTCTTGTAGGCAGATTAAGTCTAATTTTAGTTTTTCTAATTTGTGAAATATTTTCCTTCTTTTAATTGCTCCATTTATATTGATTGTGATCATTTTTCCCCTCCATATTTATACTTTATATACAGGATTTATAACTCTAGTTGATCTGGGTTCTCGTTGTTCTCTGAGATTTGCACCACCCACAGCACCTTCTTCTTTAGCAATTCCGCCTACGGCTCCTTCTACTTTTTCAATCTCAATTATGGGTGTCTCCAGTAGTTGTAACACTAGTTCATCTTATAATAATAATAATAATAATAATAATAATAATAATAATAATAATAATAATAATAATAATAATAATAATAATAATAATAATAATAATTTTATTTGTTAGCCGCACCCTCTCCCGAAGGACTCGGGGCGGCGTACAATAAAAACACACAAAATACAAATATAGACAGTACATACACATAAATATAGACGTATACGTGGAGGAGGTAGACAGATACATGGAAACAGAATTTAGATCGCAATTTAAAACCCCCTAAGTAAAATTACAAGATTAAAAACCCGTCAGGAGCAATATGATCAAACTATGGTTGAGCCAGGCCAGCTACTTGGAAAAGGTGGGTCTTGAGCTTTGCACGGAAGGAGCGGAGGTCAGAGGTAGTCCTAATATCCGGGGGGAGGTCATTCCACAGGGCTGGGCCCACCACAGAGAAGGCTCAGCTCCTAGGCGCTGCCCCCTGACACTGTCTGGTGGACGGCACCTGGAGAAGTCCCTCTCTGTGTGAGCGAATTGGTTGCAGGGATGTATGGGGCAGGATACGATCCCGCAAGTAGCTAGGTCCTGTGCCATGGAGCGCTTTAAAGATCGTTATCAAAACCTTGAAACGCACCCGATAGACCACAGGAAGCCAGTGCAGCTCGCGCAGGAGAGGTGTCACATGGGAGTACCTTGTACTCCCCATAATCACCCGCGCGGCCGCATTCTGGACTAACTGTAGTCTCCGAGTGCATTTCAAGGGAAGCCCCATGTAGAGAGCGTTGCAGTAGTCCAGGCGAGACGTCACCAGCGCATGAGTGACTGTGCGTAAGGCGTCCCGGTCCAATAGGGGGCGCAATTGGCGCACCAGGCGAACCTGGTGGAACGCCCCCCTTGCCACGGCTGTCACATGGTCATCCATGGACAGCCGGGCATCCAGGAGGACGCCCAAATAGCGCGCCCGCTCCACGGGGGCAAGTTGAATGCCCCCAATGGCCAATGATGGAATTAATTGGCTGAACCGGGGAGCTGGTACCCACAGCCACTCCGTCTTGGAGGGGTTGAGCTTGAGTCGGTTGTCATCCATCCAGATCCATCCGGCTTCCACACACCGGAACATCACTTCGATGGCCTCGTTGGGGTGGTTCGGGGTGGAAAAGTACAGCTGAGTATCATCAGCGTACAGGTGGTATCCCACCCCGAAACCACGGATGATCTCACCCAGCGGCTTCATATATGTGTTGAACAGGAGTGGTGAGAGGACCGACCCCTGTGGCACCCCACAAGTAAGGGGGCGTAGGGTCGACCTCTGCTCCCCTGCCAACACACGTTGCGTCCGGCCGGAAAGGTAGGAGCCGAACCACCACAAAACGGTGCCCCGAACCCCCAACCCCTCCAGTCGGTGCAACAGGATACCATGGTCGATGGTATCAAAAGCCGCCGAGAGGTCTAATAGGACCAGGATAGAGGAACAACCCCTATCTCTGGCCCTCCAGAGATCATCCACCAACGCGACCAAGGCCGTCTCCGTGCTGTGCCCGGGGCGAAAGCCAGACTGGCGCGGGTCTAGATAATCATTTTCCTCCAGATGTCGTGGAAACTGATAAGCTACCACACTCTCTACAACCTTCGCCAAGAAGGGAAGGTTGGAGACAGGACGATAATTGGCCAGCTCCGTAGGGTCCAGGGAAGGCTTCTTGAGCAAGGGTCTCACCACCGCCTCTTTCAAGGCGGCCGGAAGAGACCCTTCACCCAACGAAGCGTTCACTAGGCCCAGGAGCCAGTCACGTGTAACCTCCCAGGATGCCAGTACAAGCCAGGAGGGGCACGGGTCCAGTAAACATGTGGTAGGTCGCAGTCGTCCACGCATTCTGTCCAAATCCTCGATGGCAACCAAGTCAAACTCCTCCCAGAGTGTTCTCTCAAGACTCGCCGCGGACGTCTCCACTAGACCACTGAAAGGGACCCAATCCTTCCGTATTTGAGCGATTTTATCCTGCAGATATTTCCCAAATTCCTCTGCCCTACCCTGTAAAGGGGCCTCCCGCGGCCTCTGAAACAGGAGGGAGTGGGACACCCAAAACAGGGCGGCAGGGCGGTTCTCTGCGGATGCAATGAGAGCGGCACAATATTGACGTTTGGCCGCTCTCAATGCCACAAGGTACATCCTTAAATGGGTTCGTACCTGTGTTCGGTCAAATTCGGAACGGGAGGATCTCCAACGACTCTCTAGGCATCTCTTGCGGTGCTTCATCACCCTTAGCTCCTCGGTAAACCAAGGGGCCAGGGTGAATTGTTGCCGCCGGAGAGGCCGCAAAGGCGCCACCCGGTTCAAGGCCCCGGTAGTCGCATTATTCCACGCGACCACCAGGTCCTCTACCCGGGGGCAGGTCAGGGCTACAGGAGGTGGCCCAAGCTCCATCTGGAACCTATCTGGTTCCATCAGGCGCCTGGGGCGGAACCATCTAGTGTTTTCCGGTTCCGCCTCCCCGCAGCGGGGGGTAGCACAAGGGAAGTCAAGTCGGAGGAGTGAGTGATCTGACCATGACAGGGGAGTGATGGTTAAATTCCCTCCTCCCAGATCACTCAACCACTGGCCAGAGACAAAAACAAGGTCCAAGGTGTGGCCTCCCTCGTGTGTCGGGCCCTGAATCAATTGAGTCAGGTCCATGGCTGTCATGGAAGCCATGAACTCCTGAACCCCCTCGGATGCTTCTCCCACCGATGGCAGGTTAAAATCCCCCATCACTAAAAGTTTGGGGGTCTCAACCGCCACCGATGCGATCAGCTCGAGGAGTTCAGGCAGGGCCGCTGATGTATAGCGAGGAGCCAGTATACTATCAGCAGGCCCAACTGTCTCCCAGGGCCCCATTTCACGACAAGGGACTCACACCCGGACGTCTGTGGCACAGTGGACTCCCTCGGCTCTAAATCCTCCTGAATAATCGCTGCTACCCCACCGCCCCTTCCCTGGGCCCGGGGCTGGTGAAATGCTCAGTAGCCTGGTGGGCACATTTCCACGAGGGGTAAACCTCCCTCGTGGCCCAACCAGGTCTCCGTTATTCCCGCGAGGTCCGGCTCCCCCTCCAAAATTAGATCGTAAATGAGGGGGGCCTTATTAACAACGGACCTCACATTGCATAGCAACAGCCTCAGGCCCTGGGTCTGTAGCTCCTGACCACCTAGAACGCGGGGGTTGGTACAAGCGACCGGGTGTGACCAACACCCACGGTCTCCCAACCGACTGCGAGTTCTTGATCTGTCCTCGTATCTGCCCCTCCCTACGACCGTTGGAATCAAAGAGCCCTGTATTGGAACGATATCCTCCCCCTCCTCCTCCCTTCCGCTCCTTCCGCTCGCGACCACACCTAGTGACCTGGCTCTGTCATCACTCCTGACCTGACCCACCCGCCCCCCAACCCCAGAACCCCTACAAATTTTTTAAAAAACATTTAGCTAAAAACCCCCTAAGTCTCCGCTTCCTCCACCTCTCGAGATTAATTAATCCGTCATCAAGGTGGGCCCTCGAGAGGGCAGAGGGCCACACCTGCGAGAGGGGGGACTCCCGCAGTAGGATTCGGTCTGACCTTAAATACATGTGATATTAAAAATTCGGCAGGGCCTAGGATCTGTGCTGAAGATGTTCCGGCAAATATGCCATAGTCCAGTTTAGTTTGAAAAAGCCAGGGCTCCAATATGGGAGAAAATTATCCAGTCATAGATGGGGGAGGGGTAGGCTGGTCGGATAATGATCGATAAGTGGGGGCTAGTGGGTGGTCAGTGGTGGACGGCGAGGGGTAGATAGACTATTGTTGGTAATGGGCAAGGGGCAGATGGTCAATCAAACGGTAGAGTGAGTTTTAGCAGAGGAATAGGTCTATAATTCTTAATTTGAAGTGGGTCAGCCTCCTCTTTTAGGACAAATGTAATATATGCTTCTGAACATGATTTAGGTATCCTCATCTTTGACGCAACCTCATTCATAACTTCTAGTAATGGAAGACACAATGATTCCTGCAATGTCTTATGAAATTCCACTGGCAGTCCATCCGGAACTGGAGCCTTTCTATTGTTTTGTTTTTTAAGTGCTTCGGTTAACTCCATCATGGTTATATTGCCTTCTAGCATCATTTCAGTTTCTTTAGGTATCTGTGGTAGATTCACTAACTGAAAATATTGTTTAGCTCCTCCCTCTGCTATATTCTCTTGTTCATACAATTTTCCATAGTAATCTTGTATATTTTTTTTCTTCTCTTCATTTCCATAACAAATTTGCCCTTGATCATCTATTAATTGCATTATTTTTCTTGATTCTCTCTCTTTTTTTCAATTTATACGCTAACCATCTGCCTGGTTTATTTGCATTTTCAAAGTAATTCTGTTTAGCAGCTCTAATTTTTTGTGCTAATTCCTCCTTTTCCATTAACCCCATTTTATGTTTGATTGCATCCATTTTTATTTTAATGTCCTTCTTTTGTGGAGATTTCTGTAACTCTTTTTCAAATCTCTTGTAATGGTCGTCTAGTATTTTAAAGGCTTGTCTTTTCTTTGTATTTATTTTCCTTGTATAATATATTATCAAGCCTCTGGCGTAGGTCTTCATTGTATCCCAAAGATTCTGCATTGATACAAATACAATACAATAGCAGAGTTGGAAGGGACCTCGGAGGTCTCCTAGTCCAACCCCCCACCCAGGCGGAAACCCTATACCGTTTCAGACAAATTGTTATCAAACATCTTCTTAAAGACTTTCAGTGTTGGGGCATTCACAACTTCTGGAGGCAAGCTGTTCCACTGATTAATTCTTCTAACTGTCACAAAATTTTTCCTCAGTTCTAAGTTGCTTCTCTCCTCGATTAGTTTCCACCCATTGCTTCTTGTTGTACCCTCAGGTGCCTTGGAGAATAGTTGGACTACCTCTTCTTTGTGGCAACTCCTGAGATATTGGAAGACTGCTATCACGTCTCCCCTAGTCCTTTTTTTCATTAAACTAGACATACTTAGTTCCTGCAACCGTTCTTCATATGTTTTAGTCTCCAGTCCCCTAATCATATTTGTTGCTCTTCTCTGCACTCTTTCTAGAGTCTCCACATCTTTTCTACATCGTGGCACCCAAAACTGAATGCTGTATTCCAAGTGTGGCCTTACCAAGGCATTATAAAGTGGTATTAACACTTCACGTGATCTTGATTCTATCCCTCTGTTGATACAGCCTAGAACTGTGTTGGCTTTTTTGGCAGCTGCTGCACACTGCTGGCTCATATTTAAATTGTTGTCCACTAGGACTCCAAGATCCCTCTCACAGTTACTACTATTGAGCAAGGTACCACCTATACTGTACGTCTGTATTTCTTTTTTCTTGCCTACATGTAGAATCCTACTCTTTTCACCATTGAATTTCATTTTGTTAGATAGTGCCCAATATTCAAGTTTGTCAAGATACTTCTGTATCTTAAGCCTGTCTTCTGAAGTGTTGGCTATTCTGATGTGTCTTCTTTTCTGTTTTCTTTAAAGAAAAATGCCAATTCTTTCTCCATTTTCTGTACAAAGTCCTTTTCTTTAATATAGTATTGTTTAGCGTCCATCTAGATCTTCTCCTTTGTCCTTTCCATTTAATTGTGATAGGACTGTGGTCCGCCCAAATGCTTGTTTCTATGTCAATTTGCTGTATTTTACAAATCAATTTCGTTTAAATCCATATCATATCTATTCTGGACCAGGATGGATGTCTATTTGAGTAGAAGGTATATTGTCTATTTGTGGGATTTCTTTCTCTCCATACATCTTTTAAATCTATTTCATCAATCATTTAAAAAAGATTTTGGAAGAGTCTTTCTATTCAGTCTTTCTATTCAGTTTTGTTGTTTTTTGTGTTTTATAGTCCGTATTCTGATCTACAATTCCATTAAAATCTGCCATCATACAAATATTAACATAATCAAATTCAATTATTTTCATATGTAATTTCCTATAAAGTTCATTGTGGTTGTCATTGGGAGCATAAATTGCTATTAAAAGTATTTTCTTATTATTGTCCATAATTTCCACCATCAAAATTCTTCCATCATCATCTGTGTAGATTTGTTCCACTGGGATTGTATCTTTGATATACAAAACCACTCCTCTTTTCTTACATCTTGGCAACGCAATTTTGGCTGCACCAGTATTTCTTCATGTTGCTTTTTAATATGTACTTCTTGTAGGCAGATTATGTCCCATTTTAATTTCTCTAATTTATGAAATGTTTTCCTTCTTTTAATAGCTGAATTAAGTCCATTTATATTAATTGTGATCAATTTTTTCTGTTCCATTTTTATACTTTATAAAAAGGATTTACTGCTCTAGTAGATCTTGGTTCTTGTTGTTCTCTAAGGTCAATGCTGCCTACCGCACCTTCTTCTTTCTCAGTCACAACTATGCACTCCTCTTGGAGTACAATTAGTGATTCTTCTTTTCCTGTCTCCTCATCTTTCCCTCTCAGATGTTCTGCATAGAATAGTTCTGCTTTCTCAGTTGAATCTATTCTTTATCTTTATCTTTGCCATGCAAACATGAGACCTTCTGATATCAGCCATCTATAATTAACACCTTTTTAAAGTAAAATTTTAGTCAATAATTGGTATTCTCTTCTCATCTCTCACTCTTCTTGGTACTTGTTTCAAAACCACAATCTCCTTATTTTTATATTCCACTCTTTTGTCTCTTGCCTTCTGTAATATTTGTGTCTTAATTGCTTTCTTGGTAAATCTTATGTGACCTTCTCTTGGGAGATAGTTTCTCGATGCATATCTTTTATAGACTCAAAACACTTTGTTTCCTATTCTTTAAATTGAATGGATTAGTTTTTCTTCTTCTACCTTTTATATTGCTTTTTAATACCTATGGATTAAAATCTTTTTCCTTATTTTTATAATGCTGGATTGGATGGGGTTTTTTTTTTTTTTTGCTTGATTTAAGAATTTTGTTTTCTTTAAGCCTGGAATATACAGAAGATATAAAAGGAATACAAAGAGGGCTGTAATAACAGAGGGAATGGAAGTAACAATGCCACTTGGAGGCTGGAGGCTTGGAAGGATTGGAAATATTGTCTTTTCTTTTTTCTCTTTGATCATTTGACTTTGCATTTCAAGGTTCCTCAGCTTGTTTACAGAGAGTGATAGTGAGAAGAGCATGGTTGTTTATACAGGTGCTCTTCGGGAGCTTTATTGGCAGCTGGAGTGGAGTGAAAACAAAGCCTTGTCTTGAAATATTATAAATGAACTTGCTTTAAATTTAATAAAAAGTTTTGAATGTCAGAGTGGTAGTGTTTAAAAGTTGGAAGAATAGCGCAACATGAAAAAGAAACCTTAACATTGCAAAAGTTTATGTTTGAAATTCAAAAGTTATTAGAAGTAAGAGAAAATTGAGAAGAGATTGGAGAACATAGATCGTAGAACAGTAAAATTTGATGGAAAAATTGAGGATGTTTATCAAATGAAGAAAGTGGAGGTCAGAGTTCTAAAAACTGAAGGAAAAAATAAACAAAGAAACAAGAAAATTGTTGATACTGGCAGTGAACTGAGCGTGGTTGGAAATGTAAAGAGTGGAATATGGAAAGGGGAGGTAGATGGACTGGAGCTTACCCCAGATTTCAAATTATAGAAGGAGAAAAGAGAAGAATTGATGGAACTAAAAAGAGAGATTTTGTCAGAAGCACCTGTGATAACCAAAGATAAGCTGATCGAAGAAGCAGATGGAGGGTTTCGAGCTTATACAAGATATGCAATAAGTAATAAGTTGCAAAGAGAAGTCCATACAAAACCTACTAAGGAAAGAACCAGAATATTAATGCCACAAATGGCAAGAGACATAAGACTGCACTATTACTGGAAAGACACAGGTTGATGTAATGAAAGCTTATAATAAAAAATTAAGTCAAATTTAGTTAAATTTAGAGCATTATGTATAAAATGAAGTGATAATGAATATAGTTAAATAATTGATTGATAAAGATAATAATGCATATATATGTATTGGTTTGATAAGAGCAAATTTGATATAAATTGCAAATGGTGACTATGAAAGGTTTAGAAACTCTGTTATTAAATATAACCAATTTTTATTTAGAACATGTTATAAAGATGTAATGTTACTGGATGATATTGGGAAGAGCTAATGGAATGCCATTATGTGGCTTTGCTTTAAATCTGGAACATTTTATATAAAGGACGTAAAAAGAATTGTAGTCAAATGAAGTTTGAGGTATATATATCAATATGTGATTTAAAATATATGATTTGATATGAATTGTAGGTGATGACTGTGGAAGGGATGCATGGACGTTTTTGTAACCAATTGACACACTTTCTACAATTTGTAATGGAAGATGGTTTTGTGGGGGTGTTTTTGTGTTTTGTCTGTTTGTGTTTATTCAAAAATAAAAAAAATCTTGATAAAAAACACAATCTCCTTATTTTTATATTCCAGTCTTTTGTCTCTTGCCTTCTGTAATATTTGTGTCTTAATTGGTTTCCTAGTATATCTTATATGAACTTCTCTTGGGAGATTGTTTCTTGCTGCATATCTTGTATAGACTCAAAACACCTTGTCTATACCATCCATCATCTTCTCTTTGGTTATCTCGAAGACGTCTGCCAGAATTTCTATCATTATTTCTGCAAGATTTTCTCCCTTTTCTTCATCTATGTTTTGAAATCTGAGATAAAATTCTGATCTATCGATCTCATATCCCAGTATTCCACTGTTATCTTCTTCAACCATGCTCAATCTGCTATCAATATCTCCAAATTTATCATCTCTTGGCTCAAATTTTTCTTCAATTTTTTGAAGTCTGTCCTCATATTCCATCATCATTTTGTGAATGTTCTCAATTTTTTCATCTGTTTTCCCTGTTTTTTGTTTGATGCTCTCTGTTCTTTGTTCTATATTTTCTATTCTCAGTGTTCTCTGTTCTCTTTTCTATATTCTCTGTTCTTACTTGTATTTTTTGTATTCCTTGCATAATCATCTGCAGTGTCACTTCCTTGTCTACTGTAAAATCCAGGGCTCTTATATTAAGTTCCAAACAAAATTAACAATTCTCTTTTCAAGTTCACTACAGTCTTCTTTCTTTGAATTCCACATTTTCTTTCAAGCCCAAACTCCATGCACTGATAGTATCCCAGAAGAGCACCTGTATAAACAATCTCCCATGCTCATCCCACTATCATTTCATAAACAGGCTTAAAGTCCTTAAAATGTAACATCAGGTCTTAATTTTTTTTAAATGTTTCTCTAAACACTCATACAAGAAAAAGAAAACAATGTTTCCTATTCTATTCTATTCTATTCTATTCTATTCCATTTCCATTTCCATTTCCATTTCCATTTTTATTCTATTCTATTTCTATTCTATTTCCACTTCCATTTTCATTCTTATTCTTATTCTATTTTATTCTATTTATATTTATATTTTCTATTTCTATTCTTATTTTTATTTTTACTTTTATTCTTATTCTATTTCTATTTTTGTTCTATTCTATTCTATTTTTTCTATTCTATTTCTATTCTATGCTATGCTAAGCTTATTCTATTCTATTTCTGTTTCTATTCTTATTCTCACTCTATTTCTATTTCCGTTCATTCCATTCCATTCTATTCTTTGTTTCTTGTCCTGCCTTCAGATGCTTTGAAGAATAGCTTGACTCCCTCTTCTTTGTGGCAACCCCTGAGATATTGGAAGACTGCTATCATGTCTCCCCTAGTCCTTCTTTTCATTAGACTAGACATACCCAGTTCCAGCAACTGTTCTTCATATGTTTTAGCCTCCAGTCCCCTAATCCTCTTGGTTGCTCTTCCCTGCACTCTTTCTAGAGTCTCCACATCTTTTTTACATCATGGCAACCAAAACTAGGACTGTGGTGGCTTTTTTGGCTGGTGCATTACATGCTGGGTCATATTTAAGTGGCTGTCCAATAATGTCCCTAGATACTTTGAATGTCCTAGTTGAACATAATTAACAGAATACCAGAATATCTGTTGTTACCACGAGCCACAGCTTAATTTCAAATTGAGCATCTCAAAAACCACATTCCATGTTTAACAGAATAACAGAATATCTGCTGTTACCACCAGCCACAGCTTAATTTCAAATTGAGCATCTCAAAAACCACATTCCATGTTTAACAGAATAACAGAATATCTGCTGTTACCACCAGCCACAGCTTAATTTCAAATTGAGCATCTCAAAAACCACATTCCATGTTAAGGTTGTGGTTAAGTAGAAATCAATCAACATTTCCCAAACTCATTGGTAGCCTCACATTGCAATGAAGAAGGACATACACTCAATTACGCAGCTACTAAGATTGTTGGCTGAGCAGGTACAAAAACAGGCAGTAAAATGATTGAAGCCCAAGAAACGGGCTCCTCATCAGTCAAAAGCCAATCAGGTACCTATGAGTTACTAATCTCTCTGCCGGGTCCTGTTTCCATGATGTTCCTATGTGGTCTTTCACAACGTAGGAATTATCTTCATGCTTCCTCTTTTTCCCCAAAGACCAGCTGGAAGGGAGGTGCCGAGAGGGTCCTTGGTTGCCCCCTCCCCTCTTTGGAAGAGCTTTATAGCTCCCGCTGCCTTAAGAAAGTTCCAAACACCCTTAAAGATCCATCTCCTCCTGGGCACCCTTTTTTTTTGAACTATTACCATCTGGCAGACGGTACAGGACAATAAAAACAAGGACAAGTAGACTGAAAAAGAGCTTCCATCCCAGAGTAGTAATTATCTTGAATTCTACTGTAGAGGGCAACAGAAATGCAATATCAGGAGTTTTCAATTTCATTGTATAGAATGTACAGTTCTATACCTGGGATGGCGAACCACAGGTGGCACGCGGAGCCATTTGTCAGGGCAAGCGAGGTGCTGCCCTGTCAGCTGCCCAGTGCGCATGCGCACGCTGGCGAGCTGAGTTGCCCCTTTTTAAAGCCATTTTTTGCCCTCCCCAGACTCCAGAGGCTTTATAGGAGCCTGGGAAGGGCAAAAAGAGCCTCATCCCCTCCCCAGACGCCCCCCGGAGGATTCATGAGCTTCCCTAAAGCCTCTGGAGTGCAAAAAAACGGCCCTATGGGCAAACCGGAAGTTCGGGAATGGACTTCCGGTTTGCTCGGAGGGTCATTTTGAGCGCTCCGGAGGATTCAGGGACCTTCAGTCGGCTTCCCTGAAGCCTCCAGAGCAGTAAAAACGATCCTCCATTTTAAGTGCTCCGGAGGCTTCAGGGAAGCCTCCTGAAGGTCCCTGAAGCCTCCAGATGGCCTCCAGGGGGCGAGGGAGGCTGTTTTCCCTGACCCAGGCTCCTATAAAGCTTCTGGAGCCTGGGCAGGGTGAAAAAAGCATGCAAAAATGGGGGGGTGTCACGCCTGTAGTGCTCGCATGTGCCCTGAAATGGTTGCGCATTGCATTATGGGTGCGGCACGCCTGCCCATGACCCCCCTGCGTTCCCCCCACTTATGGCACACGAGCCAAAAGAGGTACGCCATCGCTGTTCTATACAATTGTATAGTTTTATTTTTAATGTATAATATACACTGAAGAAGGCACAACTTTGTTGTATGAGGTGCCAAGACAATAAAATAAAGGATTAAACTATTTAACTATGATAATTTGGTCTTGGAGATGCTCTGGATGACTTTGGAGAGGAGCTGGCTACTAATGAGATCAGGGTTGATCCGATGGCCGCACTGCCGGAAGATTTTTTCCATGGACTCAACTGCAGCCTGAGCCACGGAGGCTTCGCGATCCTTTTGAAGATCCCGGAGCCCTGGAAGGAATCCAGAAAAGAAATGATTACCGGGATCCACCTTGAGAACCAGGGTGATCAGGGACGGAGCTTCTGGAGAGAAAGTCTCCGCTTCAAGCGAGGGAACTTTGAAACTCACCCAGGAAAACTTCTTCGATTTGTTTGGAAGTCACCAGATCCCGTCTCATGTATTGTGCGCAGCAGCCTAGACACATGCAAAGAAAAGGTTGGTGGAGTTGGCAGAGACGGCTGAATCGACTGATTCAAGAAAGAAAACGCAGAATTATTTTATTTCTACTTGGAAGAGGCCCTTTGGGGCTTTACGGGATGGTCCCAGGAATTGGATCTGTCTAGAGATGGAATGGAAAGAATTTCATACGACACATACTTATGACGGTTGCAGAGTCTTGGGGGTCACCTGATCACTTTTTGCAACCTTTAGGTGAGCAAACTCCGGAAGGAAGCCAGATTCACTTAACAACCACGTGACTCACTTAACAACCATACCGATACCCTTAAGAAAGGGGGCCGTGTGTGTGTGTGTGAGAGAGAGATAATGGTCAGCATGCCAGGCCTTAGGCCGCCCGCCTGCCCTGGTTTTTCCTCCCCTCCTTCCAGAGTTTGCATTTGGGGTTACCAATTAAGAGGGCAGCTGCCTCTCGGGATGAAGGATTCTGGCTCTTTAGGAATTCCACCATCTGCTCCAACATTTCAGGCAGGTTTTCCTTGCATCGATTGATCTGGGGAACACAAGGCCACAAACAAGGCAATGAACTCTGTAGCTTCCTCTTTTTTTCTTTCTAAGGTTTCTAGTCCTCATGTCCTCAACAACAATGTCTTCAATAACATATTGAATTTTATTATATTCAGTATGTTAGCCAACTGTACTATACTAAACTATATTATTATTATACTACATTTTATTATACTAAACAAAATTATTATGCTATACTGGACGTGACTGGACTAGACTGGACTATCATACAATGCAATACAATATAATATTATTACATTATATAGTATAGTGAAAAAGGAATAGAAAAAGAAAAGGGAAAGAAAGATGATAAGGAAATGGCTTCTGGTCTTATAAATGCATTTATGTTTTGCCCCCTTTACATCGTAATTTCCCTTTTCCACAAACTGCCATTTCGAATCCTCAAACCCACAAATCAGCAAGGTTTCTAGTTGTCATGGTGGCAACCATGCTGTTCCCAAGGGAGCAACAACCCAAGAAGAATCCCTCTAGTCAGTTTAGTGTAGTGGTTGAGGCCTCAGGCAACAAACCAGGAGCCGGTGAGTTCTAGTCCCTCCTTTGGGATGAAAGCCCGATGGGTGACTTGGGGAGTTCTAGTCCTGCCTTAGGCATGAAAGCTGGCTGGGTGACCTTGGTCCAGTCCCTCTCTCTCAGGGCAGCCTACCTCACAGGCTTGTTGGGAAGGAAATCGGAGGAGGAGGAGGAGGGGAGGAGGAGAAGCATTGGGGACGTCCACCATCTTGAATGATTTATCAAAAGAAGGCAGGAGAGAAAGAAAATATATTTCATCCAGAAGAAAAGGAGCCAGCTGGGCTCCTACTTACCACCTCCGAGCAGATGCTGGAATACATGCTCTGGAGACTGGTGTAAATCTTGTAGTCAAACAAAGTCTCTGGAAACTCCTTCCACTTCATAAAGGAGACGCAGGAGGTCAGGGTTTTCCTGGAGACCTGGGCCGAGGGAGGAAAGGAGGCATCAGAGGAGCCGGTTCTGAGGTTATCCATCTTCGGCAGAGAAAAGCCAGACTTCTCCTTGTTCAGAGGTGGGAAAGGGGATGAGCCACCCCAAGAGGAAGCTAACGCAGGGCAAGGCCCCCCCTGAAGGCCAGAGTTCTCCACAATTCAACCCTGATTCTCTTCTATTGGTACCAGGCAAACAATCAAGCAGAAAACAACCCCCTAATCCAAGAACAGCCCAACAGAAAACCTGCACCCACATCAAAATGATCGGGCATTAAGCAGAGGTCAAACCCTCCCTTCCAACCTACTGATGCTGTCACCTAATTGGGTCAGGAAAGGCCTGCGAGAAAACAACCAGGTTCAGAGAGCACCAAGGACCTCACAACTTCAGGATTGTCCAGAATGCCTTCTCCAGAGGGTCGACATGATGCAACCATGTTGCCCTGAGTGAAGATGGGGGTACAGCGTGGTCTCATGGAGAAGGGAGCATGAAGAGAGCAGGAGCTTAGTTGACCCCGCCCTTCAACTCACCTCTTGGGTCCAACGATTAGCCAACTGGATGACGAGAGGAATCAGGCTGCGCAGGATGGATTTGGTCAGATTCCGCTCTGTCTCCCTGACCCCTTTTAAGACCAGGCCAAAAAGGGTGATGGAGGTGTTGCGCAACTCGGTGTCCTCCTACGAAGGAAGAGAAACGGGTCAGTCCCTCCAATAGCATTCAGGAAGTGGGAGGCTTTGTGAGAACCTAGAAGAACAAACTGCAACACACACAACAGTCAGCTGAGCAAAAACTGAGAGTAGAAATTTCGGATGAGAAAACATCTCAAATTTGATTCTTCTTTGTTTCCTGAAATAGAAAGGCAGGGAGGGATCCACTAAACCTACAATAAAAGCCTTCATCACCTCCATCCTCTTCATCTGATCTGCCTCAGTTTCCCACTCACAAGACAAAGGAAGAGGAGTCTGGCAACTGTTTCTCTAGACAAGGCCATGGGGATGGTTGGCATGGGTGTAAAAGGCTTGCAGACCAACCTCTATGGTGTGATCGAGGGAGCTGTTTTCCCATCTTAGCAGCCTTCAGATGTGGGGACTTCAACCTCTGGAGTTCTCAGGCCAGCAGAGTTGAGATCCACACACCTTAAAGAGTCTGAGATCAAGCAACACCAATCTGGATTTTTAATAAATACGGAGAGTGATTGATAGTGGCTTGGTGAAGCTGAAGAGAGTGGGAACCTTCTCCAGCTCTCTGGAAGGGCTCAAGGATCATCTTCAAGCTCACACACTCTTTTAGATGAGAACAGCACAGTTATTGCTGAACTGTTTCTAAGACTTTTTGATAAAATTGGAATTCTGCAGATGGTACCCAGGCCATCTTTATGGGAGAAAAAGAGAGAGGGAGGGAGGGAGGGAGAGGAAGAGAGAGGGGGGTGGATTAGTTTGTCGTGATTTGGTTGACGTACATCAGCAAAATACTTCCCCAGGACCGGAATAAGTTTGACAGCTTTCCATCCATAGGTTTGAACTTTCAGATCCCGGAATAGGAACTGAAGAGTCCGTAGGGATTCCTTTGCCACACTTTTTTCTGGGTGACAAGCACAGTTGACCACAGGGACTAGCACCGGCTCTAACATCGAATTCTGGAGGAAGGAGGGAAAAAAGGGAGCAATTAAACATGGTCCCTGGAGTTCTCTGAATCTACGAATGACAAACACAGAGAAGCCCCCAGAACCTAGAATCACAGGGTTGAAAAGGAACTTGGAGGTCATCTAGTCCAACCCCCTGCTCAAGCAGAGACCTTATACCGTTTCAGACCAGTGGTTGTTCAGTCTCTTCTTGAAAGCCTTCAGTGTTGGAGCACCCACAACCTCTGGAGGGAAGTCGTTCCACTGGTGAATTGTCCTCATTGTCAGGGAATTTCTCCTTAGTTCCAGGTTGCTTCTCTCCTTCATTAGTTCCCATCCATTGCTTCTTGTTCTCCTTTCAGGGGCTTTGGGGAATCAGTTGCCCTCCCTTTTTTTGTGGAAGCACTTCAAATATTAAAAGTCTCATCTCATCCCAGCCCCACTTTTTGTTGTTAGACTAAAACTACCTAGTTCCCCAATTCTTCCTCCTATGCTTTGCCTCCGCTCCACACTTCAGCTTTCAGAGTTAAACCTACCATCATGTGCCCCATTTCAAGCACATAAACATGTGCACTTGGAACATACAACACGGCATAGCAGAGTCAGAAGGGACCTTGGAGGTCTTCTAGTCCAACCCCTGCTCGAGCAGGAGATTCTATACCATGAATGGTTTTCCAATCTCTTTTGGAAAACCCACACGTTCTGGAGATAAGTCCTTCCATTGGTTGATTGCTCTCACCGTTAGGAAAATTTCTCCTTAATTCCAGGCTGATTCTCTCCTTGGTTAGTTTCCAACCATTCTTTCTCCTCTTTCTTTCTTTTGACCACCTGGTCTTTGTAGGAGCCCCTCAAATATTGGAACAGGTGCCATCCTGTCTCCCCTAGTCCTTCTTTTCATTAGACTAGGCATTCCCAGTTCCTGTAAGCGTTCTTCGTATGCTCTTGGGTTGCAATGATAAGAAAACTGGATGAGATGTATAAATGGAGAAAACCATAACACCCAGCATCCCAGGTGGAGGTTCCCCGTGATCTCCAATCCTGCAAGGGAAGATCTTGGGGAAATAGCTGGGCGTGAGGAAGCTGGATGATTGTTAGGTCAGCTCAGGGGCTTCCTCATCCCAGGGGTTTGATGCAAAACACTCCATCACTGGAGGTTTTTAAGAAGAGAGTAGACAGTCACTTATCTGAATTAGCTTAGGTTCTCCTGCTTGAGCAGAAGGCTGGACTAGAAGACCGCCAAGGTCTCTACTACTAGGAAAACCAGTAGTAATGGTTGTCCAGTCTCTTCTTGAAAGCCTCCAATGTTGGAGCACCCACAACCTCTGGAGGCAAGTCGTTCAACTGGTTAATTGTTCTCAGTGTCGGGAAATTTCTCCGTAGGTCTAGGTTGCTTCTCTCGATTAGTTTCCAACCGTTGCTTCTTGTTCTGCTTTAGATGTCCTCCAAGAGGATCTGTCTCCAAATTGATCCTTCAGATCTTCCAGGGATGCCCCCATCTTTGTAGCTGAGGGCATCCTCTTTCTGGTGGTTGTCTTCTTCTCCTCCTTCTACCCTTCCTAGCCTTGTAGACTTCCCAGAGAGGTCACACCTGCTGCTCCCTTGAAAGTCCCTCACTTCCTGCCCCCCATCTCTTACCTCCAAGGGGTGCTGGAGAAGATACCCCAGACCACGAATAGCAAATATTTGGATGAGGGGATATGGCTGAGCCATCCAGGCTTGGAGGACATCAAGGATGTCCTTTATGATGAAGTATTCTCCGAACTCCGGGTGATAGAGAAGCTGGGGAAGAAGAGTGGAGAGACGAAGCATTAGCAAAACAAAGGAAGGGAACTTTCCTCAGAGCCTCTACGAAGAGATGCCACATTCAACCATTACGGGGAGAGGAAAAGACAGTCCTCGTTTAGTGACTGCGGAAAGTCACCATGGCACTGACAAAAGGGACAATTCCATTTTTCAGACTTATAACCATTGATCACGGTCACCTGACCAAAAATTGGATATTTGAGGGTCCGTATTTATGACAGTTGCAGTGTTTAGAAGTTACGTGATCCATTTTGTGACCATCTGATAAGCCAAGTAATATGTCGAGGACTACAGTATCGCAAAAGGTAGTGCAAATGATAGTTGTAAGAATACAAAACTGCCTATACTGCAAAGAGGAAAAGGAATTTGGGGTCATTGAGTCTTCCTCCCTCCCTCCCTCCTTCTCTCCCTCCCTCCCTGCCTCTTTCTCTCTCTCCCATTCCACCGATTAACAGAATAAGAGGAGACCTTAGAGGTCTTCTAGTCCAACCCCTTGACCAAGCAGGAGACCATCTACTATGTCAGACAAATGGCTCTCCAGTCTCTTCTTCAAGGCCTCCAGTGATGGAGCCCCCACAACTTCAAATTCCTAACCATAAAGTCCTCGTGAACCCTGTTCCTGGAGATCCACAATGTTGTGGTGCATCACAATGTCTCCTCACCTCTGAGAAGAACACCATGCCTATTGTCTTCTCCCTTAAATCGGGATGGTGCAGGTAGTTGTTGGCCTGTCTGAGCATCACCTTCAGCTCCACTTTAGAGTAGTTGAAGAGTTTCCTAAAGGCATAAAGGACACTACAATTTATTCAAAGTTAGTTTAATAAAGGGGGAGTTAAAGCACAAGAATAGTAACATGTTAAAATTCGTTAGCTTATGTTAGCGTATGGTTGTTAAATGTTTACACCCTGTACTTTGCTCTGGGAGGGCGGGGAGAGGGAAGGGGTGATAGTTGTAGAATTTATTAAAAATTTTAATTAAAAAAAAAAGTTTCCTAAAGATCAAATAGGGAGAAATCAGACAAGATCTGCTGGTGAGTGAGGAGAAAATCACCAAGCTAGAGAAAAGATTATCTGAATTATGGATAAATGAATTACTCAATGAATTAGTCCATTTAGATAATGTCTCACCCTCCCTCTCTTTCTCTGTCTTTCTCTCCCTCTCCTTCCCATCCTCCCTCTTCATCTCATTCTCTCTCTCCTTTTATGTCTCCTTCTTACACTTCCTCTCTTTCTCTCTCTTTCTCTCCTCCTCCTCCATCTCTTCTCCCTCCCTCTCTTTCCCTCTCCCTACCCTCTCCCTCCCTCTTCCCCCTCTCCCTCACTTTCTCTCTCTCTGCCTCTTCCTCCTTCTCTCCCTCTGCCCTCCCCTCCCCTCTATCACCCTCCCTCTTCCCATCTCTCTCTCTCTTCCTCCCCTCTTCCCTCCCTCTTCCCCCTCTCCCTCACTTTCTCTCACTCTGCCCCTTCTTCTTCCTCCTCTCTCTCTGCCTTCTCCTCCCTCTCTCACCCACTGACACTTGTAGCCAAGCTCTTTGGACTTTGAAGTTCTTACCGGACCAGGTGGAAAATGGCCTCAAACAGACTATCTGGGCTCAAGAGCATCTCCCAGCATCCCACCATCCCCAAATCTTTGTACTCCTCTTTGTATCCAGCAGACACGATGAGGTTTTTGATCGCCTGCACTGCCGTGCTAAATCAAAGAAAGGGAGAAGAGTTGGTGCCAATCCTTCGGCCGATGCCCCCTGCAAAGGCCAGGCTTACCCTGATGCCAACCGGCCTCCCGCCGCCCTTCAGGAGAGCTCCAGGTTTCACTTGGCGGCTTATGCAACAACCACAAAACACAACAGCAAATCAGCCTCCCTTTATTTCTTCCCCCTCCAGTGATATCCTGTAGGATCCAGATTGGGCCCAGGAGATTCCTTACCCCAAATGGTCGATCTGTTCTGAAAGGTCTGTGACTCTGCTGGACCTCCTGGCCCCACTCTTGCTGGCTCCCAGGAGGAAGTACAGCTGTGTGACCAGGGCGAGGAGCAGGTTGGAGAATTTGTTGTGGAGAAGCTCAGCAGCGTTCGGGAGGGACAGGAGGAAACAGAGAGCGTTGGTGGCCTAGAAACGGGATGAAAGAACCGTCACCTTGGGCTCCCCAGGTTTCTTAGATTCATCACCTTCTTCTTCCTCTTCTTCTAATGTTCCCAGAAACACTTGCAGGGTGGAGTCTGGCCAACTGAATGGAGCTGGGGGTTTACTGGCCAGATGCCCTTCCTGTTGCCAATGAGGAGTTTTGTTCGGCAGATATATTCTCATTGTGCTCAGGGAGAGAAACATCTGCCTCCACTTAAAGGAGGGGGGCTTACGCCAAATGATGCTCCAATTTCAGCCCCCAGCCGCTTGCCCACTGCCTCCCTACCCCCTCCCCTCAGGCGTGGAGGGCTTACCGCAATGGGCATGAGGGACTTGCTGTTCCTCCTTGTGAGGGCGTCGGTGCTGGGGTCTTGGTCCTGCAGCCTTTTCAAGAGGGGCTTCATGATCTTGAGGTTGGCATTCTGGTCCACAGCCAGCGCCCCCCAAACCTCCCTGGCGCTTCTGCGGAGGGGGAGAAACAGATGGGGTGGAAAACAGATCCTTTCCCCATTTCAGAAGAGACGGCCAGTCCAGATAGATGAACTCCCAATGGAAGGAAGGATTGGAAAACTGATGGCCAAATAAATGGCTCTCATCCCCCAAAAATATCTCTGTATACACAGGTAGTTCTTGGCCTACGACCGTTTGTCAAGCAGCCATTCAAAGGAACAATGAAATTGAAAAAAGCGACTTATTCCCAGTTTTCACACTTTCCAGCATCCTCGGGATCATCTGACCAAAATTCAGACTCCTGGACAACTGGTTCAGATTTACGACCATCCCAAAGTCAAGCGATCACATTTTGCGAACTTCTAACAAGCACATTCAATGGGGAAGCCAGATTCACTTAATCTTTCTCGCTTGACAACTGCAGTGACTCACTTAACATGTGACAAGAAAAGTCGTAAAATATCTTTCAAAGTTCATTCCTATCTCGACCCTCATCTGATGTGACCTCCCCACTAGAAGATTTCATCTGTGACACACCCATGGCCCATCAGGACTTCCATCAGAAGATCCTCACCTGACACGACCTTTACTGACCTCCACATCACAAGACCCATCACAAGATCCCCACCTCACATGACCCTCAATCTGAGATGACCTCCCCATCACAAGACCCTCACTTGAAAAGATCCACACCTGACATGACCTCCATGTCACAAGACCCATCACAAGATCCCCCACCTCACATGACCCTCAATCTGAGATGACCTCCCCATCACAAGACTCTCACTTGATATGACCCTCACCTGACATGACCCCCACATCACAAGACCCATCACAAGATCCCCCACCTCACATGACCCTCAATCTGAGATGACCTCCCCCTTAACAAGACCCTCACTTGATAAGATCCACACCTGACATGACCTCTCCATCACAAGTCCCTCACTTGATATGACCCTCACCTGACATGACCTCCACATCACAAGACCCATCACAAGATCCCCACCTCACATGACACTCAATCTGAGGTGACCTCCCCATCACACGACCTTCTGACGACACCAAGCCCTTACAAGCAGAAAATCACCAGCACTGGCATTCCTTAAACTCCACTGAAGACATTACCTTGCCTGGTAACAAAACATTTGGAAACCAACGCAGAAGCTCAGAGAACCAACCTCCACCCTCTTCTTCCATCTGAGCTACAGGGATTCGCCCCATCAGAAAGGAACTTCTTATTGAAGTTCTTCTTACCCATCACAGCCAATGGAGGATTCCAGCAATATGTCCACAACTGGGTTGACCCTCTTGGATGCCAGGTGACATACGGCCTTGAGGGTCAGGGCTTTCGTTGCTGGGTGGGCAATATTCGGGAGACGCTGGTAAATCCCCCTCAAGATCTTAGGTAGCTATGGCAAAAGAGAGATTGGAGGGATGAGATCCAGTGCTGGTCTCCATTGGAGATGCAGTAGAGACGATAACTCCCACCCATTGGGGGAAATAAATTGGCCCCCACAATGTCTCAATGTTTGCCCTACATTTTTGAAAGGACTCCTGATTTGTCCAGCTGCCTGTGATATTTTATTGGTTTATTTTAGGAGATTTATATTGCCGACTATTCGCATATGGCGACTCAAGGCGGATGACAAAGATGTAAAAACATCTGGAGCCTTAAACACTGCCACAGTGGCTCACCAAATGTTATTTTTCATGAAACCAATATGGCTCCTTTGTTTTGCCCTTACCTTCTTCTGGGAGGTTTGGATAGCTCAGTGGTCTCCCATCCAGCCCTAGCCTTCTTAAAACCAGCAGAAGTGTCATCACTGAGCCAACAAGGTCTCAGCCATTCTCGTCTTTGCTTTTTAAAAAATCTCCTACATCCCTTTTGCTCAAAGCCCTGCAATTTTCTTACCTCCTCCAGATCCATGCCACACTCCTCCAGGATGGAGTTGAGGAGCTGCCCCGCAGACTGGGATATGTTCTTGTCCATGTGTGTCAAGGCCTCCAGGGCGTCCAGGATCAGCTGCATTAGCTGCAATGGGCTGAGGTGCTCCACAAAGGCCTATCGGAGAGAAGGAAAGGAGACCATGCAGAAATGCCTCAGGGCTTTGACTCCCTTCTCTTGAGACTTTGACCCAGATTGGGGGACAGCACACCATGTAGAGAGGCAGGCCTTATTCCATGTCCTCCATCAGGTGGGATTTAGATGGGGGTCAAGAAAGCCAACATGGCAGCTGCCCTTTCTTCCTCAAGGGCATTGGAGAGGAGGGGTACCCAAAGCCCAACCTTGGGAGGATGCTGTCCCCACTGTGAGATTGACTCCTTTGAGGGTCTCCAGGTCAGGAGGAGGAGCAAAAGGAAGACAGGCCAAAGGCTGATCCAAAACATACCTTCACCATTTTGGAGATGTTGTTGTAGAAGATCCCAGTACCCGAAACAAAGAAATCCTCCCGCAACCAATGTACAATATTCCCCTTTTTATTTTTCTGTCTCTTGTCCATTTCTTTCGCTTTGGAGGGAGGGGAAAAAAGCCACAAGGTCAGATTTTGGCCTTCAGAACTTGGGAAGTTCCTTCATCTGACTGCCTGTTTAGTCGTTGCAACAGAAGAGAAGATCTGGAGCTCAGGGTCGACCTGAGGGGTCCCTGGTGCTCTTTGCGCTGGGGGGGGGTCCTCTTGCAGGCATTTCATTGCCCAAGTAGGGATGTTGGCCATCAATACTTATAGAAGCACAGAGAAAAGATCCCTCCCTTCAAGTATTGATCACCTTACCTAGTTGGGTCATGAAATGTCAAGAAGAAAACCACCAAGCTCAGAGAGCACCAAGGACCCCAAAGTCCTTCTCCTTCTCCTCCTCTAACTCCTTCCCCTCTCTCCCTCTCTGTTCCTTACTTTCTCACTACCTCCTCTTCCCTTCCCCCTCATCTTCCTCCCCCCACTCTCTCCTCCTCCTCCCCTTTCCTCATCTTCCTCTCCCTTCCCTCCCTTCTCATCGCCTCCTCCACTAGCTGCTCCTCTTCCTCCTCCTTCTCCCCCTGTCTTCCTCTCCTCTCTCCTCCTTGCTCCCTGCCCCTCTCTTCATCGCTCCTTCTCTCTCCTCCTCCTCCTCCTCCTTCCTAGCTGACTCACTTAACGTGAGAATCTCCGTCTTAAAAGGACCCATGGCCCACTTGCTGCTCCTCTTCCTCCTGTTTCTCCTGTTTCTCCTGCTTCTCCTCCCTGTCTCCCTTTCTCCCTCTCCTCCTCCTCCTTCCTCCTTCTCTCTCTCTCTTCATCGCTCCTTCTCTCTCTCTCCTATCACCTCCTCCTCCTCCTCCTCCTCCTTCCTAGCTGACTCACTTAACGTGAGAATCTCCGTCTTAAAAGGACCCATGGCCCACTTGCTGCTCCTCTTCCTCCTGTTTCTCCTGTTTCTCCTGCTTCTCCTCCCTGTCTCCCTTTCTCCCTCTCCTCCTCCTCCTTCCTCCTTCTCTCTCTCTCTTCATCGCTCCTTCTCTCTCTCTCCTATCACCTCCTCCTCCTCCTTCCTAGCTGACTCACTTAACGTGAGAATCTCCATCTTAAAAGGACCCATGGCCCACTTGCTGCTCCTCTTCCTCCTGTTTCTCCTGTTTCTCCTGCTTCTCCTCCCTGTCTCCCTTTCTCCCTCTCCTCCTCCTCCTTGCTCCTTCTCTCTCTCTCTTCATCGCTCCTTCTCTCTCTCTCCTATCACCTCCTCCTCCTCCTTCCTAGCTGACTCACTTAACGTGAGAATCTCCGTCTTAAAAGGACCCCTGGCCCACTTGCTGCTACTCTTCCTCCTGTTTCTCCTGCTTCTCCTCCCTGTCTCCCTTTCTCCCTCTCCTCCTCCTCCTTGCTCCTTCGCTCTCTCTCTTCATCGCTCCTTCTCTCTCTCTCCTATCACCTCCTCCTCCTCCTCCTCCTTCCTAGCTGACTCACTTAACATGAGAATCTCCATCTTAAAAGGACCCCTGGCCCTGAGAAGTGCCAATATCAACCGCCAATTCCAGGCATCTCTGCCAAGCCAAACGATCAGTTTCTTAGCCACGCCACAGGCTGTGCCACCTAATGCTCTCCTGGGCAGGGGGCATCCCTGGTCCTCTTGCAGCAAGTCAGCCCTTGGAGTACAAAGTTCTCACCCATTTTGCTCATGATGAGGTGGTGCAGGTGGTAGGCAGCCTCTGCGGACGTCTGGCCAACAACTGGGCTGGTGTCACCAATGTGCAAGGCCAGCAAAGCCACCAGCTGTCCCAGCAAAGAAAAGTCAGCTGTGGTCTAAGGAAGGGAAAAGGAGGGGAAAAAGGAGAAGCGGAGGGGGCTCATGAAGCTTTCAGCCGGCTAAAATTAGGGAATAAGAACCAAAGAACCTCAGAATCTTAGATACACAGAATGTTAGCATCATAGAATCATAGAATTAACAAATATTTGAATCTTAAAATCTTTGAATCACAGAACCTGAGAATTAAGAACTTCAGAATCTTTGAATCACAGAACCTTAGAATTACAGAATCATAGAATCACAGCATGACAGAACCGCAGTTGCTGGAAGGGACCGTGGAGGTCTTCTCCTCCAACCCTCTGCTCAAGCAGGGCTCCTTGTATCCTCCTGGTCACATCCCAAAGGTGCTTTTCCCAAAAGGCAGCTGGACTTTCTTGGAGTTTTTCCTTTCTTTGAAAACATTTCACTTCTCATCCCAAAGGGAGACTTACGTCGAAACTGACGTTGTCCGAAACGAACTTGAGGAGGTGCTTGGTGCTCTTGAGGGCCCTCTCTCTCTCGTGGCTCTTGGGAGAGTCGATCCAGGGATTTGTGTGCTGCCAGGGGAAACGAAAGAGAAGGAGGAAAGGAGGAATGGGTCATTCCCAGTTGGAAGAGCCACAGACTCCACAGGGGGACAGAAGGGCCAAATCCAGCCTGAACATCTGGCTGACCGTCTGACCCACCCCAAGAAAGGATCTCTCTTTACCGTCAGCATCTCCTGCAGGGCATCCAAATTGGGAGCTTCGGACAGCAATCCGGTCAGCATGTTGTTGCAGGCGGTGGCCGTCTGCTGATAGAAATCCTAAAAGAAGGAGAAAATGTCAGAAGGAAGGAGGGGCGTCAAGGAAGAAACGGCACCTGAAAGAGGCAGAAATCCAGGGGTGGGGAACTGATGGCCCTTTTTCTGACTGGGGCACTGCAGCTCCCAACCTTCCTGAGCCAGCCATGGAATTCTGGGAGTTGAAGGCCAGAGGTCTGCAGTAAATGGAGTGGCCGACATTGCAGGGCTGGTTTTTCTTCCAGAGGGGGAAGAAATGGTTTATCTGCTGAACTTGAGGAACAAAAGAACTTCCTTCCTGTTTGAGTTCAGAACAGAATGACTAAAAAGTTGAATGTCTTCCTTAACAGTTCTGGGAGATTCAAATACAGGCAGTCCTCATCTTATGACCACAATTGAGCCCAAAATTTCCATCGCTAAGGGAGACATTAGTGAAGTGAATTTTGCCCTTGTTTTACGACCTTTCTTGCCACAGTGGTTAAGTGAATCATTTTGGTTGTTAAGTTGGTCACACAGTTGTTAAGTGAATCCAGCTTCCCTATTGACTGGTCGGAAGGTCACAGAAGGAGGGTCATGTGACCCCAGAATGCTGCAACCGTCATAAATCTGAACCCGTTGTAGAAAAAAAGGGGCTGACGTCACAACGGCTCAACATGCGATCTTGGTGCTCCGAGATTGCAGTCCATATTTCTGCCGCTGGACAGTCCTTTCGGACCTAAACTGTCCCACAGAGATGGTGATTGAGAAGGGCACTTCCTGCTGATCTCAGGGACACCGCAAAGTCCCTGAAAGATCCAGGAATAGCCTTTATTTCTGTTGACAGAAATGCAGCTAATGAAGCTGTTGAAGTTGGGACAGCTCCGGAATAGGAACAAAGCGAAAAGAGAAAGTGTGTTGAATTGGTGAGGAAATTTTATTATTAGAAAAAGAGACTACCCCTCCCCCCAAAAAATTAAGTTAAATTAAAATTGAAGATAGAAGACTAAGCGGCGAAATTAATCTACATTAAACTTAGTGTGTTATCCTGTTTTTTTCATGGATGGAATTTTTGCAAAGGCTCCCTATTTTTTGAACTGAATGGATTATTATTTTTTCTTTTTTTACTTTTCTTTACACCTATGGATTAAAAATTTCCTTCTTTTTTTATAATGCTTCTTTGGATTGATTGGATTGTTTTTTATCTCCATTTATGGGTTTTTTCCTTTCTGAAGCTTGGAATATAAAGAAGATAATAAGAAGGATTATAAAGAGGGTTGCAACCACAGGAGGAAAAGCATTTACACTGCCACTTAGAGGCTGGAGGGTGGATACATTGTTTTTCGTCTTTCTCTTTGATCACTTGAGATTCAAGGTTTTTCCAGTTTGTTTGGACAACCATTAAATGGACAACTATTTAAATATGAGCCAGCAGTGTGCAGCAGCTGCCAAAAAAGCCAACACAGTTCTAGGCTGCATCAACAGAGGGATAGAATCAAGATCACGTGAAGTGTTAATACCACTTTATAATGCCTTGGTAAGGCCACACTTGGAATACTGCATTCAATTTTGGTCGCCACGATGTAGAAAAAATGTGGAGACTCTAGAAAGAGTGCAGAGAAGAGCAACAAAGATGATTAGGGGACTGGAGACTAAAACATATGAAGAACGGTTGCAGGAACTGGGTATGTCTAGCTTAAGAGAAAGAAGGACTAGGGGAGAAAAGATAGCAGTGTTCTCAGAGGTTGCCACAAAGAAGAGGGAGTCAAACTATTCTCCAAGGCACCTGAGGGTAGAACAAGAAGCAATGGGTGGAAACTAATCAAGGAGAGAAGCAACTTAGAACTGAGGAGAAACTTCCTGACAGTTAGAACAATTAATCAGTGGAACAGCTTGCCTCCAGAAGTTGTGAATGCCCCAACACTGGAAGTCTTTAAGAAGATGCTGGATCGCCAATTGTCTGAAACGGTATAGGGTTTCCTGCCAAGGCAGGGGGTTGAACTAGAAGACCTCCAAGGTCCCTTCCAACTCTGCTATTGTATTGTATTGTTTGCTGAGAGTGATAGTAGGAAGAGCACAAGTTGTTTATACAGGTGCTTTTTGGGAGTTCTATCACTAGCTATTGGAGGGAAGACAACATTTTGACTTGAAAGATAATAAATGAACCTGTTTGAAGTTTATTAAAATAGCCTTGAATCCTATAGTAGCAGTGCCTGCAAAATTGGAAGACTGGCGCAGCAGGAAAAAGAAACTGTAACATTGCAAATGATTATGTTTGAAATTCAAAATCTATTAGTTGTGACAGAGAGAATTGAAAAGAGATTGGAGAATATGGAATATAAAACAGAAAAATCTGATGGAGAAACTGAGGATGTTTATCAAATGAAGAATGTGGAGGACAGAGTTCAAAAGATGGAAGAAAAAAATGAGCAAAGAGATAAGAAAACTGTGGATACTGACAACAAAGTGAGCGTGGTTGGTAATGGCAAGAGTGGAATATGGAAAGGGGAGATAGATCGATTGGAACTCTACCCCAGACTTCAAAGCACAGAAGAAGAAAAGAGAGAAAAATTAACGGAGATACGAAGAGAAATCTTGACAGCAGCACCATTGATAACCAAAGATAGGCTGATGAAAAGATCAGATGCTGGGTTTCAAGCTTTTATGAGATACGAAAGGAAAACATGTTGCGAAGAGAAGCTCATACAAGATTTATTAAGAAAGTAACTAGAATATTAATGCTACATATAATAAATATAATATAATAAATACAATGTATAATAAAAACTAAGCTAAATTTAGTTTACTAGTAGTATGGATATGTATGTATAAAATATTATGTATTTTATACATAAAATGAAGCAACAATAGCTATAGTTAAATAATGATTAATAATGATAACAATACATATAGATATATTAGTTTGATAATATGAAATTTTATATAAACAACAAATGGAGAATATGAGAGGAGGTTTAAAAGCTTTATCTAGAATATGCTATAAAGATGTATTGGGATTGGATGATTTAATAGAATGTTATCATATAATCTTATTCTAGATTTTGAATATTATATATAAAAGGACTTAAAAACAATTACAGTCAAATTAAGGTTGAGATATAATAAACGTGATATACATGAATATAGGTGAATTTAAAATATGCGATTTGATATGAAAAGCTGGTGATGACTATGGAAGAGATGCCTGGAAGAACTGTAACCAACTGACACACTTTCTACAATTTGTAATGCAAGATGGCTTTTTTATTTTTATGTTTATTTGTCTTTGTTCAAAAATAAATAAAAATTGTTTCAAAAAAATCTGAATCAGTTGCTAACCATTTGAATTCTGAGGGTTATCTGAGACTAGCTAGGAATCATAGCTTGTGCCTGCAGACCATGGTTGCTCTGCCCCACCATGGCCCTTCTTTTGTTGGGGGGCAAAGGTGGGAGGTGGGAATTGAGAAGATCCTTCAAACAGAAGATAAAAGAGAAGTGGAGGAAGAGAGAAAAGATGGGGAGGAAAACCCCCTGGAGATGTTTAGGGCTTCAAAATAGGGAGTCCTGGGATCCAGAAACATAGAACGAGAAGGGGAAGCAGACTTTCAAGACCAAAGAGGAAGGGACTGGCCAAGGGGACCTTTGGCTCGAGGGATGGATCCAGGGCTGTTGAGGAGATCGGGAATCCTGTTCACTGCATCCTTGTTTCCAGGTGGATCCCCTATTGCTTTGCTCCATCTAGACTGCTCACCTGAGATTGAGGTGAATAGGTGTGGCTATCTATTTTAATTTTGGACACCTTGATAGCTGGCAACGATAACACCTTCCGGATGCTTTGTTTGACCACTTTAGACCTCACTTCGGAATTCAAGGGGGGCTTCATACGGCTGATGAAAGACAAGAAAAGAGGAGGAGGAGAGTGAGGAGATTCTAGACTCAGAGGGCTAAAAGGGACCTTGGAGATCTTCTACTCCAACCCTTGCTTGATAGTCCTTAAGCCAACCCAGTCATATGGTTGTTCTCTCTTTTCTTGAAAACCTCGAGTGATGGAGAGAACACAACTTCTGGAGGCAATCCCTTCCACTTCCACTGATTGATTGTTCTCAATGTAAGGAAATGTCTCCTGGATATATATATATCTCTCTCTCTCTCACTCTCACTCTCTCTCTCACTCTCACTCTCACTCTCACTCACTCACTCACTCTCACTGTCTCTCACTCTCTCTCTCTCCCTCACACACACACACCCTCCCTCCCTCTCTCCCTCTCTCCCTCTCCATCCATCTATCCATCCATCCCACCCCAGCCCTGATGTGCCCCTCAATGAAATGGAGTTTGAACTCCTGCTCTCCTGGATCTATCTATCTATCTATCTATCTATCTATCTATCTATCTATCTATCTATCTATCTATTATCCCTCCCTCCCTCCCTCCCTCCCTCCCTCTCTCTCTTTCTCCATCCATCCATCCATCCATCCCACGCCAGTCCTGATGTGTCCCTCAATGAAATGGGGTTTGACCCCCCCTGCTCTAGAGCACGTTGACTTGCCACGGAAATCCCATCACTTGGTCCAACTCCGAGTTCCTCCCCAGCTGGTGGGAAGATAAGGGTGGGGCAGGTACGTACCTTATGCAGGTAATGGTGACGATGGCTTGATGGAGAATTATGACAGACAAGGGTCTTTCAGGCTCATCTTCAATGACTTCCTGAAAGGAGAAGGAAAGACATGTAAGGAAGCTCCTGAGATGTGGCCACCATCCAGCTGCCACTACTCCCATCCCTACGCCTTTCCTGGTTACACGGGAAGTCCTCAACTTACAACTGCTCACTTAGCCACCATTTAAAGTTCTGAGAGGCTCTTCTTCCTCAGCGATCAGAGGATCATGTTTTGGTTGCTTGGCAACCAACCTGCATTGATGGCAGTTTGCAGTGTCCCCTGACCATGGTTTAAGTCAGGGATGGGTAACTAGGGCCTCACTACGACCTGTGAACTTCAACTCCCAGAATCCCTGAAGGCTGGAGAGTTCTGGGAGTTGAATCCACCATTCCTAAAGTTATACAATTCTGCCCTCTTCCATTCTGGACATTGGCTGTGTCGTTTCTTCTAGAAAGTCTCAATGCCTTTTTTTCTTCTTTCTTCTCCTAATTTCCCATTTCTATTGGTCGTTCTACTTTATATATTAAATATCTGTCTATCTGTCTCTCTGTCTCTCTCTATCCATCCATATCTATATATCTCATTTATCTATCTATTATCTATCCATCCATCCATCCATCCATCCACTCACCCATCCACCTACCTACCTACCTACCTACCTTGATTTAAAAATAAACACTAATAATAAAAACAATGGGGAAGCCAGATTCATGAAACAACCGTGGGACTAATTTAATGGCAGTGATTCAGCTAACAACGGCGGAAAGAGAAGTCGTACAATGGGGCAGAATTCACTTAACAGCTGTCCCACTTAGCAACAGAATCATTTGGGGCCCAATTGATTGGAATTCAATTTGGTTCAAATTCTCTTTCAAACCTAAAGGCGCCCTAAAGGAGAACCTGCCCTGCCCCCTCCCCACTTACGATGATCTTGAGGACCAATTCCTGTTTCCTGGGTAGGTGGAAGTCTTGCCTCCTGCTGAGGGCAGCTGCTTTGGTGACCATGATGATGGACCTCATGAAGGCTTTCTTCAGGCCTTCGTCCTGGGAAACCCAAGTGGGAAGAGGGTGGGGTGAGAAGACACCAGGAGGAAGAGGGTGCATCTATTTATTTCAACCTTTACGTAGCCGACCGTCTTTTCTTGAACTCTGGGGGGCTCCCAATCAAAATATCCCCTGGACATTCTGGGTGCTAGTCCTGCCTTAGGCATGAGAGCCAGCCGAGAGACTTTGGGCCAATCACCAGGAGATGGAGAGTTCTAGTCCCACTATAGCCATGAAAGCCAACTGTCTGAGCCAATCACCAGGAGACTGTGAGTTCTAGTCCCTCCTTCAGCACGAGAGCCAGCTGGGTGATTCCACATCTGGCCCAGTTCTTCTCTTTCAATCCAAGACATGCCACAGGGTTGTTGTGGTTGTGTGAAAAGGAAGAAAGAGGATAATGGGCTGCCTTGAGTGTAATGAATGTGGCATGACCATAGATAAAGAAACCACTAGCATTTCATCCTCTCCAGGGCAATTGGAACAGGAAGCAGATCGGAATGGGAGGCATAACTGGGGGCTGGAGGTCGCCTGTTGAGCCCAGATTCTCCCCAGCAACCTCTAAGAACTGCAGTCAGGTTGTCCTGGTTCACTAAAAGGGGCGATTTGTAGCTCAGGGTTGAACTGCGGAGCCCTTGGTGCTCCCTGAACTTGGTTGGTTTTTTTATAGACATTTCTATATTTTTCCACCATCAATTGAAATCCAGATAAGCAGGGATTAACCCCAGACAAACAAGGCAGAAGTAAACAACAGATCAAGGAACTAGCAAGAGGAAAACAACAGTCCTGCCAGCACTGACAGAGGATGGAAACCAGCCTACCTTGTTCATGGTGGCGTACTGGACGAGAATTTCAGACACGATGGTTTCGATGAAAACACCCAGGTCTTCAGCGGAGGCTCCCAGGGCTGCTTGTCCATAGCAGAGGATTAATGTTGTTCTAATCCATCTGTCAGACAGATATTGTGAATCCTGCCAGGACAAAGACGAGGGTGTCAAACTCTTTTCCAGAGCACCAGAAGACAAGACAAGAAGCCATGGATGGAAACTGATGGAGATTCTTAGTCATCCAGGTCATGGTTGTCCCAAAGGGGCTTTTTCCAAAGGCAACTGGACTTGTTTTATTCTTGAAGAGGTTTCGCTTCTCATCCAAGAAGCTTCTTCAGTTCTGCCTGAAGCTTCTTTACTTCTGACTTCCGTCAAAACAGAAGAAGCTTCCTGCATGAGAAGCGAAATGTCTTCAAGGTCAAACAAAGTCCAAGCCCTTTGAAAAAGCACCTCTGGATTTACTTGAGATGTTTGTTGGGCAACTCATGATCTTCTCTAGATTTATAAAATAGTCCTCCAGGAGATGGAGGTGGACAATTTCCAGCCCCACCTACAATCTCAGTGCTGGTCTCAGGTCTTTGAAATCTCTGACCAGACTGAAGAGAGCAGATGGCCTGGAGCATCCGTCCTTCTAAACACCTTGGACTTTCCTTCCCAGAATCCCCCAACCTTCTTCTCTACTGAGTTTTGGAGCTTGGAAACCCATCCCTGCTCTTACCTCAATGGATCCTTCCAAGAGAGAAGGTCTCTTGGGCTCTGTGGTATTACCGACCTCCCCGAGGACCAGGAGAATTTCTGACAGATGATGGAATGCAGCGAGGTGGATTGTCTCCGAGATTCCCTAGGCAAAGCAATGCTTGTGAATTACGACATTTGCACATTTTCTTTTTTTTATCTTCCTATTCTTCTTCCTCCTCCTATTTGCAAACCCCAGGCCCTTCTAGCACTGATGAAATTACCTAACTGGGTAATAAAATGTCTGCAAGAAAGCAACCAAGCACTCCTCCAAAAACCCCACAGTTCTCCTCCTCCCATCCTTCCTCTTCCTCCCCTCCTCCTTTTCCTCTCCTATTCCCTCCTCCTCCCTTCACCTCCCCTCTGCAAAACCTGTTCCCTTCTAGAACTGATGAAATGACCTAGTTGGGTCGCAAAAGGTCTGCATTTCTTGCAACCAAGCTCAGAGAGCACCAAGGACTCCACAAAGTTGGAGGCCTCATCCCCCACAAGCAGCCCACTCCCACTCACCTCTCTGTCCGTCTCATCTGCAAATGAGAATGCCAGAAGCTTTTTGAGGTGGTCTTTTACAAGATCTTTCTGTCTGGTATTCCTCAACTTTAAGCCATAGTATTTATATAGGTTTATCTGAAGATTGGAAAAAGAGTGCGTGAGTCTGAGGGAACTCCACCCATCATCCAAGAAAAGGAAGCATAGGACAAAGGGTGATCAGAAAAGGACCAAGTGTGGTCAAGCACAGGGCCATTTCCAACTAAGCATGGCTTACTCGCCATGGCCAACTCAGCAGGGAACAAGAGTTACACTCATATCAGTGTTCCAATATCTCAGGGGTGGCCCCAAAGAAGAGGGGGTCAACCTGTTCTCCAAGGGACCAGAAGTCGGCACGAGAAGCAACAGATGGAAACTTATCAAGGAGACAACCAACCTACTAAAAACTTTTTGGTAGAAGATCTTAGTAGAAGACCTCCAAGGTCCCTTCCAACTCTCTTATTATGTTATTCTGTTAGTAATCAAGGAGAGAACCAACCTAGAACTAAGGAGGAACTTCCTAACAATGAAGACAATTAACTACTGGAACAGTTTGCCTCTAGAGGTTGTGGGTGCTTTATCACTAGAGATTTTTAAGAAGAGATTGGACAACCATTTGCCTTAAAGGGTATAGGGTTTCCTTCTTGAGCAGGGGATTGGACCAGAAGACCTCTAAGGTCCCTTCCAACTCTCTTATGTTATTCTGTGACTAAGCAAGGAGTGAGCCACCCTAGAACTAAGTAGAAACTTCCTAACAGTGAGAACAATTAACCAGTAGAACAGTTTGTCTCCAGAGGTTGTGGGTGCTGCATCACTTGAGGCTTTTAAGATGAATTGGACAACCATTTGCCTGAAATGGTAAAGGGTTTTCTGCTTGAGCAGGGGGTTGGACTAGAAGATCTCCAAGGCCCCCTTCCAAGTCTGCAATTCTAATGTTCATTTGTCTGTATAATATCGAAGAAATGTGGAACATAAGCATCAAAGAAAGGATGCCAAAGGAGAGACAAAATGAAATGAAAAATGTTTAAATGATTCTTAACGTTATTGGGAAGAATGAAATTGTTAAATTAACCCCTGTCAAGTCGGCTGTGATTCGTGGGCAGTGAGGAGTTGGCCACGGCAAGTTGTCCTCTTCTGACCTTGTGTGTAAGACAACTGCCGCCTTTAAAGGGGAAAATCTCAGCATATTTACCTTGTCTTTAGGCAACAAGTGGGAAGAGCTTTGTGGCATTGAAGGCTTCTGGCTGATGGGCTGCAGTCCACTGATTTTCCCCCTGGGCACTTTGTGGTCTGCAGGAATCTGCTTGGACAACAAAGACAACAAAACGGAAGCTGTGAGGAAGTGAAGGAGCAGAGGAAGGAAGAGGTTTTTGTGTGTTTCCAAGGGGAGGGTTGGTCTCCCTTCTGCCTCAGGATGCATTGGATCATTGAGTCGACTTTTCTAGCTGGGACAGACATGAAGCACCTAAGAAGGACCATCCGGATTGTATCAGCTGGAGCCAAGAGAGCTTTTGAGAGGAATGGAAGGAAAAGCTCTGCCACAAATGGTGAGATGAAGAGCCTGGATTTTCTTCCTCTGTCTGGAGTGGCCAGGATGCAACTGGTCTACAGAGGTTGGTAGTACTTGATTTATCACCATTTATTGTTGGGGCCTGTTCGCCACAGTAGTCGAATCAGAGGAGGAGGAGGAGGAGGAGGAGGAGGAGGCGGTGTGGGAGTCAGTGTCAGCATTGAGGCAACCTAGGAGCTCCGAGGGGGAAGAGGGAATGGGGCTGGCAGAGAGAGAGTGACAGGGGTGGAGCCTGGGCTGTCCATCAGCCCTCAGATGGAGACTCAACCGCTCCCAGATCTGGAGGTGGCTGATGAAGAAGAGGAGGAACAACTGGGCCCAGTGCCTGACGCGTGGAAGCCCAGAAGGCAAAGGAAAGGAGAGCAGTGGAAATCTAAGGGCCGGTCCTAGGGACGGAAGAGCCACCGCTGCTAGCAAAGCCCCACCCTCGTTCTGGTGGATAAAGGGGGGGAGAGATGAAAGGTTTTCAGAGTGGAGGAGAAGAAGGGGAGGAAGGGGAGGAGGAAGGATGGAAGGGGAGAAAAGAAGAGGGAGGTGGATGATGATGAGGACTATGTGGTCCTTGATGCTCTCTGAGCTTGGTTGTTTTCTTGCAGACGTTTCATGGCCCAACTAGGGAACATCATCAGTGCTAGGAGGGAGTGAAGTTTCTCTCTGTTTATAAACAGGAGCTTGTCCTGTTTATAAGCAGGGAGCAAATATCACACTTACCAGCACTGATGATGTACAGAGGTTGGGTCATGAAATTTATGCAACTAAAGAACCCAGTTCAGGGAGCACCAAGGGCCCCATCTTCTTCTTCCTAGCGTATTCCCACAGGTACAGTGTCCGCTTTATGGGTCATTGAGGGCCACTTTACGCCATCACCTGCGTCGCCTGGGAGAAGGCCTGCAGCTTCCATATCTTTGTTGAAGGCCTCCTGCCATCCCTGTTTTGGATGCCCACAAGGTCACCAGTCCTTGTCTTCTAGTTGGTAGGCAGCCTTGGCCACGGTGGAAGGTGCTGCTCTCGGGACGTGTCCTTATCAGCGAAGTCGGCCTTCTCTCATCTTCTCTGTAATTGGAGCCACACCAAAATGTGGTCGAATGGTGTCATGTGTGATGAGGTCAGGAAGGGAGGTGCCCGATATGCAAGGGAGCCTTCGCATTTCCATGGCACGGAGAGAGCTTTTGCTCCCTCCTGTTGCTGCCCAGCATTCAGGGCCATACAGTGCAACAGGATGATGGTTCTCTGGTAGGTCTTAGATTCAAGATGGGTTGGCATCCGTCTGTCACGTAACACATCAGTGAGTTCTCGCCAACGCATCCAGGCGGCATTCATCCTTGCTTGCGCCTTGCCATTGATGTTCCCTTTTGTTGTGGCCCGCCAGTGGAGCTGGCAGCAGAGTGGGACAGTGAGGAGGTTGGGGAGGAACATGGGCCAGTCCTGGGGACTGAGGGGAACTCACAGAAGCATCAGAGGCAGAGAGGGAGCTAGACAGCAGTGAGGCAGAGGAACAGCTGGAGCCTGTTCCCAGTGTGCGCATGCGCAGAGCTGCCAGAAGACAAGAACTACTAAGAAAGCAGGGTCGACTTGGGAGTAAAGACACACCTTGGAGGTGATTGGCTCCTCCCAGAGGAAGCAAAAGAGGAGCGAACGGGGAGGGGGCTTTTGCAGGAAACAATTCCTCCGGTCAGTCGTTTCAAGAGTGGAAAGTTCTGTTTTTGACTATAAGAGTCTCTGGGCCAAGTGTTACCTTGCCCTGTGTTTGGGAACTGATTATTTGGCAGTTCTCCGAGGGAGATAAGGTTCGTGTAGATAAATATTCCTCTGAAAGTCTGTTTGCCAAGCCTGGCTGACTCTGAATGAAAGGAATTCACAGTCTTGTCAGTAAAAGAGGTTTTGCTGGGACCAAGACTTTGCTTCATGCTTTTTAAGGAAGCCTGTGTCAGAAGACCTTTGCCTTGGAGGTGGGACCCCAGATACCCAAAAATCTCCACCTTCTTTGGATTTTCTCCATGCATTGGAAGCGTTCCAGGGCTGGTGACAGACTCTAAGGACCCCGTTGTCCTGATGTTGAGGCGGGGTCCGAAATGGTTGAGGTGATCATTCCATGGTCCTTCCATGCTCCTCCCACCAAGGGCCCCATCGTTCAACTGCTTCTCCAGAACCACCTTTGTCTACTTTGGGGGTCAATTATCTCCACGGGGCAGTCCTGGCTTCTGCAACCTCTGCACAAAGGACACAAACGCAGCTGCTTACCTGGAGAGGACGAAGATGTTCCAAGATAGTGTCCAACATTTTCCTCTCCTCCATTGAGTCCAATATTTCTTTGACGGGTCTGACTTTGAGAGACTTCTTGCTCTCCCACAAAAACCGAAACTGTTCATCGGAGAGTTCTGGGAAGGAGAGACAGGATGAGATTGAGAGACAATTGGGAGGGAGGAGCCTTCTCGAAGGGAAGAGGGGAAAGGGGTGTAGGGGAGGGCCAGGCTGAGCCTGAGGGAGGGGTCAAATGTGTCACAAGCCTCAAGTCCCTGATCTTCATGTCCTTACATAACCCTCTGGAGGAGGAACAGGCCAATCAAGATATAAAACAGCATATAAAATTAGCCATGAAATATGACGATTAATTTAAGATGACAATTTTTTTCTTAAAAGATAAGATTAAAACAGGTCTAAGAGCCAAGAGCTAAGAGGGTCTCCTCCATAACTCCCCTGCCTGATGAAGGACGGTGGCAGGATTTGGGTTTCGCACGTCTAGAGAAAAGAAGGGCAGTATGTGTGTGTTTGTGTGTGTGTGATATGAGAGCTGTCTTCCAGTATTTGAGGGGCTGCCACAAAGAGGAGGGGGTCCACATATTTTCCAAAGTGCCCGAAGGCAGGACAAGACACAATGGTTGGAAACTAATCAAAGAGAGAAGCAACCTGGAACTTCCTAACAGTGAGGACAATCAACCAGTGGAACAGCTTGCCACCAGAAGTTGTGGGTGCTCTTATCATTGGAGGCTTTTGAGAAGAGACTGGACAATCACTTGTCTGATATGGTATAGGGACTCTTGCTTGAGCAGGAGGTTAGACTAGAAGACCTTCAAGGTCCCTTCCGGCTCTGTTCTGATTGATTGATTGACGTAAATACCTGGATATAAAGATAGGATGGCATCTGGGGAGCATTTCCCCTGGTCAAGGCTGCTCCTCTGAGCCTTTTCCGTCTCGGGCCCCCTTGGCAGGGGAGGGAGCTCCTTCTGGCCATTCTTGACCTTCATTTGAGAAGTCCTTGGAGGGGTCTTGACAGTTCCTCTCTGGACCGGATCGGGCAGCCCCAGCGCTGGAAGCTGAACTTTCCTCCTGGCCTCCATTGGAGCTGGAGAAGACTTTACCAACAGAGGCAGGACTTGCATGGCTCGCTGACCGGTTGAGGAAGTGAACCGGTGGGAGCCCGAGAATTGGCCTTCCTGGTTGTCCCACCGCTGCTGGTCATTATTATTATTCATTTGTAGTTTTGCCTCTTGGCTGCCCCTCTTCAGGAAGGGGAACTTTTTCCGCATGTGAGACATCCTGAAGAGTGATCGCTAGACCTGGAAGCAGATCAACAAGGGAGAAGTTTTGTACCTCCAGATTGAAAAAGGGGTCCTTGGTGGTCCTCTCTGTCTGACTGACTGTCTATCACCTATCATCTATCTATCATCATCTATCATCTATCATCTATCACCTATCTATCTATCATCTATATATCTATTTATCATGTCATCTATCTGTCTGTCTGTCTGTCTGTCTGTCTGTCTGTCTGTCTGTCTATCTATCTATCTATCTATCTATCTATCTATCTATCTATCTCTATCTCCTATCTATCTATTTATCCCGTGTTCTTCCTGGGTCAACTCAGGAAGCTCAGACTGCCCAAGGAGCTGCTTATTCTACAGAGAAATTCTTCTCCTTTGTACCTCTACAACTGTCTGGTTTGGCACCACAACCAAACCAAAACTCCGCTAGAGAGAGAAGACGGAGAGGAAGTAACAGGCAGCAGAGAGAAAGCAGAGCTGCTTAACTCAAGGCTCCACCATTCTCCTCTCCTCCCTTTGGCCTTTCTCGGTCTGCCTTCAGGGGCCATGATATCACAGCTCATTATGCCCTCATAGGGGTTACCTGAGGCCATGACCCCAGGGGCCTCCCACTCCCCCAGATAATGGGGGTGGGATATGGAGGGTCCCCTTGATCAGCCCTTCCATAACATTGGCCATATCATATCTCCTACGGAGTGACCCAATGGGAGGGAGGGAGGGAGGGAGGGAGGCTCTCCACCTGCTGGATGTCCAAAGACCCCAACCGAGATTATGGCTGATCCGCTTTATTCTTACATGATACATGTTATATGATACATGATATATGATGCATGATACATGATACATTACAATACACGATACAGGATACATGACATACATAATACAGGATTCATGATCTATGACATTACGTGACGTTATACGATATTACATAGTCCTTGGCTTACAACAGTTTGTTTCGTGACAGTTCAAATCTACAACGGCACTGAACAAAGTGACTTATGACTGTTTTTCACACTTATGACCATTGCGGCATC